>NW_009611570.1:0-3436 GCF_000690535.1 Cariama cristata
TTAAATCTTACTCCCTTTTAAAAAATCTATAAGAAAGATACTCCTGAAATCAGAAGGGCGGGAGGAAAGAGTCCCCTTTAAACAACTATCAGCAATAGATTATCATAAGTTAATGCTAGATCTGTTGCAGAGTGTTTTCTAAAACAAAACAAAGAGGAATTTTAATCAAGTAATTTATAGTAAGTTACTCAACGTAGACAAGTCAGAGATCTAGTCTCTAGCTGACCTCAAGAAAAGTGAAACTTCTCTCCACCTGAATTTCAGCACCCGCGACCATTTCTCCACTGCAAGTACGAAATATAAAAAGAGATTTCCTGTAGATTCTAAATAAAATCCAAATATATTTATTTGCAAGAAAGAGAGTAAGTACTGCACATCTCCTTTTCTGTCTTTAAAAGGAGTATCGTCAACCTTGCCAAGCATTTATCATGTAAAAACTCTACTTCTATGCACACACTGCTTCTGCAGAAAACAAATAAACGTTTTAAAAAAACCTCCTTTTTGCCTAGACAAGGCTGTGCACGTTGTTCAGTGCTCAGAAGAAAATGGCATGCTTCTGTTCCGTTAAGTTTGATCTTTGTTAGTGAGAAATAGAAGAAGCAACCCTGTGTAATGTCTTTTCCATAAGAGACCAAGGCGTTTCTTTTTAACTAATATAAGTCGTTTTCTTTGATACCCTTCAGGTAATCTTATTAATTTAGTGCCAAAAAGTAACAAATTTGCACTAAATGTACATGGGCTACAGTCATACTTATCTGAACTATTTTAAAATTGAAGTATAGACTATGAGGTTTTCAGAGAGTTAAGTGAAGTAACCGTCCCTTATTTACAAAGCTTTTTCTCTTTAAAGAAAAGCTATTATAGATATGAAACATTTAAAACAGTGTTCTTTCAAAATCCTACTCTTACACGAGTGTTCCCCTTTAAAGTACAAATCCACTGCTTTCAAACGTCGTTTTAGTGTAAAAACATAGTATCTTATAATCTTTTATTTAATTGTACTCGGCTGTCGGGAGACTTCAGCAATTCCAATCTGGGAAGTTTTTGTCTCGGGTTCTCCATATCAAACAAGTACAGTCCAACATGCAGCAAGTTTATATAAACAACAACATGCTTAATGCATGCAACATTATGCGTTCATATAGTAAACACACACTTTAGGATTTTTTATCAGCTATTCTACAGCCCAGTATCATTTCGGCTGCACACCAGTATTGCCAGAAGAACTTGAAAAGAGCAAACAATGGACATTAAAGTACAAGCTACAGAACGACTGCAAAAAATCACAATAATCTTTCCAGTTAGCTAAAAGAATCGACCCCCCCCTTCACAAAACACAGCCCACACCTGCACCGTTAACCATTTACAAGTTAAACATAAGCAAGACATTTCAGCATGGTTAAGAAACACCCTGGCTTACTACAACTTTGAAAGGATGAGGAGTAAGAAGCATACCACAGAGAC
Organism: Cariama cristata; assembly: GCF_000690535.1. Lineage (NCBI taxonomy): Eukaryota > Metazoa > Chordata > Aves > Cariamiformes > Cariamidae > Cariama > Cariama cristata. The sequence continues at coordinate 1,465 of NW_009611570.1, forward strand.
TCAGAAAAGGCTGCTTTTTTCTTCATTGAACACTGAAAAGATACCCCATGTTCCAGGGAATTAAAAAAAAAACAAACACCACATATATATATTAAAATACACCCACCAACACTGAGTAAAAAAATCAGGGGGGCTTCAAGAAGACTGCAGGGAAAAAGCTCTCACTCTCTTTAGTGTGCAGAAGCTTAGGGGGAAAAAAATGTCGCCCTGGCAGGAATGACAAATGCAGTAGGATAGGCTAGCAGGCCTGAGGGATCTGTTTTACTTCCACATACATCCTCTAATGCACGCACTCCCACTCATCCTCTCGAGATGCCTTTTTTTTTTCCTCCACTTTTTTTTTTTTTTTCACCAGCTCCAAATCCCCGGCATATGACCTTCTGTTAAATAGATAAAAAAAAATTTGCTTATCAGTCATGCAAATGAGGCTGAATTCATTTTCCACAACAGATGGCCTCATAGATAATGATGATGGAAGAGAGAAAATTGAATGTCTCTCACAAGGTGGTCATGGCAACCGAGAGCAGAATAATATCAATAATAAGCTCACTGCATAATAAGGTTGTCAATCCCACAAATCAAAGTCTCCAGCTAAATCAGGTATCCCACCCCCAGCTAGTTATCAGGTAAATAGAGAAATAGAGAGCGTCCTTTTTCTTTTTAAACGAGGAGCTGTGAAAAGAAATGGCAGCTCCAGCTTCCAGGGTACGAGGGGAAGGAAGGAGCAGAAGAGATTTTCCTCTGCTAATTGTATTTTATTTCATGATTCGGGGACGGGGGGTGCTGGTTTTTTCCTCTTATTTTTTTTTCTTTTTTTCGTTATTATTTCCAAAGAGGTTTTATTTGTTGAGGGGGGGGGGGGGGGTGGTGAAAGTTTTTTAATAGCGAGGCTGGTATTTTGAACTCGATCCGCTACCGAAGCCTTGCCTCCCCTCCCTGTGTCTGATGTGGAGTGCTGCATTGATGCAATAGCAGCTCGCCTCAGGCTTCCACCTTGGCTCCCAGGGGGCCATCCCGCAAAATGAATCAGCAGCCATCCTGAGCAGACTGATTAAAATGAAAATGGCAAGGCACATGTCTGGGCGGAACTAGAGCTGAGCTGCGCTGCCTGTCTGGCAAGCATGCTCAATATAGCTTTTGCTAATAATGGCTTACCGCCTTTCGGTTTTTTTAAAGGTATTACCGTCGCCCCTTCCCCCACCCCCTAAACAGATAACGGTGCTGGGGGGTTTCCCCCCCTTCCTTGTATACTGCTCACGGCTAGAGTTTGCCAGCCTGACATGCAGTGATTCTGAAAAGACACACTTGCTTTGCAGGGATTTTCTTCGTAGATGTGCTGAAATACCAAGACAACATATTAAGATGCAGCTATAAATTATTCCCAGATATTAGCTGGGAAACAAACCTCAGAGGAAGAGGAGAGCTCAGTCACTCCCAGAAACATCATTTCTTCCCCCATTTTTACACCTCGGCTTGCCATGGCACCTTGTGCATTATGCATCACGAGAAAATGACTTCCAGTAAAGGCAGAGCCACTTCCCGGAGCTCTCTGTGCGCTGTGTTTGACAGACTCCGAGCCGGATTTCTAAGCCCCCCCACTTTGCCCAAGCAGATAAGTGCGCGCATAGAGAAAGCGCCATTTAAAGTGCGCATCTCCCGTAGTCCTTCCACGAAACTGAAAACATTTTGCGGACAGCTGCGGTGTGCAAAAACAGCAACGAGAAAACATCGATCCGTGCACGCACGGGATCTGAAACCTGGGCAGACTGTTGTTTCGTGAGGTGCGGGGATTGCTCTGCCTGGGGATTTCTGTTGGTGGGGTTGGTGGGGTTTTCTAAGCAAACGGCTCAGCGGCGTACCTCTGGAAACCGGCATGTATGTGCTGTAGATACGCACATACACCCCGATGTGCCCTCGGTTAATTCCCGGTTTTAAGCTGCTGGGATTGTTTTTGTTTTTTTTCGCCCTGCCT
>NW_009611571.1:0-246 GCF_000690535.1 Cariama cristata
GTGCGGGTGGAGGTGGCCTGCGCCGTGGCGATGAACTGATGCTGCACGGCGATCTGCTGGGCGTGCCGAAAGGCGATCTTGCAGATCTGTAGGTAGAGCTGCAGCATGAGGGCGAAGAGGAGGAGGAAGGTGACGGCCAGCACCGCCGCGTTGTCCTTGGTGACCGGCCGGAGGATGCTGCAGGCGCTCTGGTCCCGCAGGCAGTTCCAGCCCAGGAGGGGCAGGACCCCCACGCCCACGCACAGC
>NW_009611572.1:0-1248 GCF_000690535.1 Cariama cristata
TTAAGTAATTATATATATATTTTTATAGAGAGATATATTATTCATACATGCACATATACATTGGCTCAGAGGAACAGGCATCTTTGGGGACCGCGGAAGGAGGGCTGTTTCTGGCTGCAGAATTCACACAAGCTTTCACGGCCCCACGAGTCTGGCAAAGACCTTTTTATGTCCAAGAAGCTCTAGTGGGATTTCAATATTTTTTTATTTCTTCGATTATTGTAGCATTTTGGGGGGGTCGAGGGATCCACACGGTTTTAGGTCCTATTTCCTCGAATAACTGTGCCTGATTGATTTAACCTGTTAGGCAAATTCACGGAGGCAGTGAGCAGATTTTAACGCTCCAAGACTCCCCGCGAGATTAAAACCAGGTAGCCAAATACTCAATTAAGCCGGGCGAGTTTCGCCCACTCGCGGACTCCAGCCCCCGGGGTCTGTAATCAATTCCCACGCAGTGCTGCGAAGTAGCCCATTTTTAACGTTTATGCTTCAATTTGGGGGGGGGTCCTTCACTGGGGTTCATCCCACTCTCTCGGAAAAGAAAATAACATCCCACCAACACAATGGATTTAGGGGTGGGGGACATCGCCATGAAGTTGGTGGCGCTGGGGAAGACCACGCGTGGGGGTCACGGTACCCTTCTCCCGCCCCTGGTACTTACATGTCCGAAGGGGTCGAGGTGGTTGTTGGTGAGTTTGAGCTTTTGGAAGGAAACCAGTTGTCTCATCCAGTGGGCGCCGGTGGCCGGGGAGTCGGGGTGCACGTACAGCCGGCCGGGCATGGCCGGCTCTGCCTTCCCCGTCACCGACCTGCGTGGGGACACGGACACTGAGCTCCGAGCACGGGGGGACCCCTCCCGTGGGCTCCTACTCCCCCATCCATCCCCTGCGGTGGGATCGCTCCCGTGGGCTCCTGTTCCTTATCCACACCCCCGGTGGGTTCCCCCCCCTCCCCACGCAGGTATCCCGGTACGCGGAGGCAGCGCGGGGCCGGCCGGTCACGCCGTGCGTGGGCAGAAAAGGCGTTTACAAACGCTGCTCGGGGAATTAACGGAGCTCCTTGGCACCTTTCCCGTCGGAGATGGCTCTCGCCGTTCCCCATCCTTCCCCGCCCCCCAGTTACCAGCACCCGGACCAAGTACCAATCCTTAACGATTTTCCCTCCCAGAGATATTCCCGTCCTTAATAGAATTAAACTATCGGCTCCACAACAGCCAATAATCTCATCGTCAAACAGGATTACGGTTCT
>NW_009611572.1:1486-1755 GCF_000690535.1 Cariama cristata
ACCATTTGTTATCTGCAAATTTGTATCTGTGGTCATCCGCTGGTACAATATCCATCAACAGTATGTACTTCGTTTTTGGATTAAGTCCAGTGACCTTCACTTTGTAACTGGGGAACATACGCCTATTAAAAAAAAAAAAAAAAAAGTAAAAAAGAATACTGTCCTTTACTGTTGTGACTGGTTGGACTTTGTGTGTTGACTGCTTTGTACCTGCAGCCTGTTAAAATGTGGATTTTTTTTTTTTTTTTTTTAACCACACATTCCCGTTC
>NW_009611572.1:2230-2524 GCF_000690535.1 Cariama cristata
CTGACCGACCCCTGGAAACCCGCGGTACACGCCGGAGGCGGGGGCTTCTCGAAATATTTTCCATTACTGCAAGGCAGGGACTTAAAACACCGATGTTATTTTAGTGTGAGCTTTCCAAATATTTAAAAATAAAGCAGACGAAAATGTACCCTTGGATTTAAAACACGCAGAAACAAAACCCCTCCACACACCCCTCTAAAAATACCGCTCTCTTCTCCGAGGCTCGGGCTCTTATCTCTGCGATAGAGCATCGGGGCTGGGGGGGAATTCGCTTGTAAAAAAACTGGAGGGGGG
>NW_009611573.1:0-20301 GCF_000690535.1 Cariama cristata
GGTGCCCACCGAGGGGCTGCTCCTGCACACGCTTCCGAAGCTTCCTTTGACAGTAAAAAAACAGTTTGAAGGATCTAAGGGAAGCAGACAAAAATTTACAAAATAACAGCAACTCTGCAGAAAAAGTTTAATTTCCAAAATACAGCTTTAGCCAAAGCAGGGAATCATGTATACGACGAGATAGTGGCCTTCCTGAGCTCCCCTGACATTTGAAACAGGCTGCACTAATTGAACATTAGTCCCAGGACACTGGCATGTTCAAGTACCACTTCAAAACCTACACTATATCTATGCAAATCGCGCTACCATTTAAAAAATAAACCAGGCTGGATCTGTACTGTCAGTCTTTTCTGACGTTGTGGGAATGTCATCTTCTACTCTCTATTTTAAGCAGTTGTGCAAAGAATGTCTTCATTAACTTCAAAATGTATGATTTGTTTTTAATGTTAAGACTCTCTGTGTCGTATCTCAATCCTAGCCAGCCTCAGACTTCCTCTTTGCCAGGGTATTAACACCACTTTTTGTTTCTCATACTTCTCATTCTCTAGTTGTATGCTATTCATCACGCTCATATGCAATGAGACTTAGAACTGCTATGCATATATGGGTGACTTATTTTCTCATCTCTTGTACTTACTTTCTTATTCTACTCCAAGAGGAGAGGTAACACAACGGAGTGCTTTCATTTGGATTTAAAAAAATCCCAGGTACGTATGCATTGCTCAATGGCTAGCTTATAAAAGACCATATCAAGGAAACGCATGTTGCAGTTAGAAAAGAAGGAGCAAAGACTGGTGGAGCAAAGTTCTGAGTGGAGATGGATCGACAGAGATTTACTTTATCAAGTACTAGAGGATCAAAGCTTTGTCTTTATCACAGAGCTTTAGTTTACCCCCTGTCCACCCTTCTTCACTCTTGGAATTTAAATAACCTACTAGAAACCAGTAGGGGTACCAGGAATGAGTTGAATGTTCTCCTGTGAACAGGTCAACAGTGGACTGGAAACAGCAAGAGACATTAGCGATTGACAAGGCAGAGTATGGTACTTCTGAAGACTGTAGCATCACTGAGGAATCCAGAGCTAGGACTACTGTTGTCCAACTCCCAGGCTGTCTCGGTGGTAGGGGCAATACAAAAAGAGCTTTGCGTCATTGCTGTCATCTGACCAATTACTATAGCCGTGGTATGTAGATCATGAAAGGTAGTTCCTTCACCTCTGCCAGGCAAAGACATTATCTGGCTGAAAATATCTGGCTGGGGGGATCCTTCAGCAAGACTTCTACCATGCATCGGTCCAACTTTTTTTCTTGTGTAATTTTTTGCTTCTTTTATCTTGTGTGGGAGAAAGTCTCTAAAATACATATTTTTCCTCCTCCAAATTCCTACATTAAGTACCTCCCTGTCTACAAAATCCTTGTCAGTAATTAAGTAGCTTGTATGTTACAGCCTGTGCTTGGTATGATAATTACCCTACTGTTAGTTCTCCCTGTTGACTATGTTCATCTATCATCTATTACCATCAGCTTGGATAGAATTTGGAGTGGTATGAAGTGCCTCCTACAGTGAAGAACCAGCATTTTGAAGGACCTGCAGGTGCTACCACAAGGTAAATAACCAATAAGATCATTACTATGCACTTCTCAAGTTTTCTAATATATTCAGCAAAGTTTATTACTGTTTTCTCAATACCAGTAAGCAATCTCCGACATATTAAAGAACTATTTGCCTATGTCTGAGAATCTACAGACAAAATCCTTGAGACCTCCTTCCTATAGTTCAGGGGCTGGAAGGAGGGAATCTCTAGTTCTGCTTCTGAGATAAAACTGAGCCATTCTGGCAAGTAGAGGCCATCCGTACTTAAAAGATGGCATGCTCAGTCACCTTCTGTTACGGTCTACCCCTAGCATGGTTTCCAAGTGTGGGCTGGCAAAGGGCACACGGTCATCACCGCTTTCCATTATTCAAGTGCTCCTTTTACATACAGAAGTATAGTGGAAAATATAATACGAAAATAATTATATGGCTGCAACTTCATCTTGATTTTTTCCTCTGGTTGGTTTAACAATTAAAAATACTCTCTTATAAATGGTCTAATATACCTGTCAGGTGGTATCATTAAAATATATTTTTAATCTCAATTAAAAGGTGAGTATCAGTATGTTCCCATAGAAACTTTATTTAATGCAACCTAAAGGAAGTTTGTTTTGTGGAAAAAAATTATGATCGACCATAGTTATGGCCTGTAATAAGTTTATGTCTTCCTACTCTCAGGCTCCCCAGGAGGGGAAATCAGGATAGCACATATTTGCAGATGGGAGCATAAATCTGGCTAGGAAGAGAACACAAGTGAGAAGCATGTTGAGTCAGTCTCCTCCAAAAATGCTCCTTGAAAACCCAAAGTACAAAGTTGAGCTGTTCCCACTCCATAGAAAAAAATAATAAAATAGAGCAGCAATAACTGCACTCACTCTTCTTCAGTTTTATGCCTCCCAGGGGCACAGACAATCAGGCAGATAAGTTGTAATTTTACACCTCTTTGCACCAGCTGCACTTAACTGGTCTGATTTTTACCTGTCGCTAATAGCACCACAGAGAATTAAAATGAAAGAACTATTAAAAGCCTAATGTATTTTTCATATGTAGGTTGTTTGCATTTCTAATGCTTATTTTGAAGCCTTGCATGAAGCAAAAAGTGGAGGTGATAAGTCATTACTATGCAAAATCTAAAGGTACAATATTATGAAAAAAACCTGGGGTTTTTTGGAGATGGAGAACTTAATGCACGAGGTAAGTAATTTCAGTGAGGAGGTTCTTTGAACAACGTTGAAAACAGTCCAGAAAGAATCATACAGTTTTCCACAATAATGACAAAAAACGGTTTTCAGAGAACTCAAATTATCAAGGTTTATAGCGCTTTAATAGGCCATCACCTTTAAGTTATTTCTTCCCCTTTTCCCTTCGCCCATTCTTTTTTTTAAATGAAAAGCTGCTTATTTTTCAAATTCGTCTCTCCAAATCCCTTGGTCAGTTAGTGTGCAGTAGGGGAAAGGTGGAAAAACATCTAATCTAGACAGACAATGAGAATTTTAGGCAGAGAGGACTGGGGATTTTTTGACCAAGTTTGTTCCTCTTTGAAAAATTAATGATATAAAGATTGCTGTAAACAAATTGTCAGGTACTCTGCTGTACAGGGTAGTTTTAAATTAAGAGCGTATGTGACAGAAGATTAAAATCTTAACCATAGGATTGGGACGTAACTGTGAAATGTATTTTCTTTTTATACCTTTGTTTTGCTGTTAGAAGTTTGATTCAGGGATGTTGTAAAGCTTTGCAGCACTGTAGACAAAACAGGATGTCATCGCCCACAGATCAAGTATCTTTGAGTGGCAGTGTTCAATTTTTGCAAAGACAGTGAAGAGCAAGTATTACAAGAAATAGGAATCTGAGCTGGGGGAATAATTATATATTTCTGCCCCCACCCACAATTATCTCAGAAGGCCTTTCACCTCCAAGGGCTGAAAAGATGTTTCTGTGTATTTGGGCTAGTGCCACATGCATGGGAGGAGGAAAACAGTGGAGACAGGATGCAGAGCGTGAAGTAGGAGCTGCCAGGAGGGCTGGCTGCTCCTGCTCGCTCACAAGGGCCACCAAAGAGCGCGGGTGCTGAGTGCTGCTGGGGGGGAAGGTCTCCTCAGCAAAGCTGCTGCCTCACACGCGGGAGGAAAAGCGGAAAGGCTGCAAAGTGGAGGGAGAAAACAAGCTATCCTGGCAGCTTCTCCTGCTCAAGCACTGCCTGCAGGGTAGCAGTGTGTGCTCTTCATATGCCTGCCTGCCTTGCCTGTTCCTGCTGTCACACTGGGTTTTCCATGAATTTTTTTGGCTGCCTTTGATCACTGCTATTGGTGTGAAATTTTGTCCTCTGTTAAAGCTCCTGGTAAAATGCCTGTTGTCCTCAGTACAACTGGATGTGGTCACTAAAACCACTTTAGAAGTCACAGCATTCATGTCAAAGATTGACAGAGATGAAACTAAAATGGATTATAGCAATACCGGTGGTATTTTTTTACTCATAGCCGTGAAGGACTTTAAAATCTTATTACCCATCATCCATACAGAAAATCCTGATACCTGTGTTTGGTTAACTTCTAGGCTGTAGCCACATTGTAGTATTCCCTCTTTACCTGCCTAATTCTTCACGTAGTTTGTGGATGATAAAATCCAGAATACAGGCAATCCTCCACCTTTCTATCACCCTTCTCTATCCTGCTGCCTGGAGATACTCGTGATCCTTCGTTCACTTATGGAGTTGTCCAAACTGATTAGCACTGGCAAAAGTAATCTCTGGGTCCTCCTGACTACCTAACAAAAGGAGCACAACTGACTTCAGGCTGCTGTCTATAAGGAATACTCTGAACACTCATGATTTCAAATAGGAAATAGGTAATAGGTACATAATCCACCACAGTGTCATTTCACAGCAGCTTGTTTAGCTGAGCATTCACTGGGCCAGTGCATCAGTACTGGGAGCACACAAATAAGCTCTCCTATGCAGGTGAAGATGAGGACCAGAATCCTGAAAATATCCCAGCAAAGTTCGCCTGTTATATGGAGTAAGAGGTACTTGCCAATTTTTAATCATTGAGCTTGGTGACTGGCATGACAACATTTTTCTGTCAGGGAAATTATTTACAGGCAGCTGGAAGGTCTGTTAGGAGGTCAGGAGGCTGGCTCAGTGGTAAACTGAGAGTATGCCTTTCAGTGAACCTCATTCTTCAGGTGCCTGCTGAGAACATGGAGTATGTTCTAAGAGCAACAACCTTCACTGTGTTTTTCAGTGTAGAAAATTAACTTGTAATTATGAAATAAGTGCAGTGTTAGGGAAGATTTTGCTTTGAGTCTTAGCTTGGCTGTGGGGCACAGTGGAAACTGTATAGAGTGGGCTGACACAGCGGTTTGCTTGATTCCGTTTCTTGCATCAGACACTTGCCAATGTTGCTGATGAATAGTAGGGGGAAAAGAAATCAGAAAAAGCCCTAAACCAAGTGATTAAATAGAGTATTAGTTTCGTATTTCTGCTGCCAGATAGTCAGGTAACCCATGGAGTTACTACACAAGGTTTAAAATGTTGAGAGAGGAATTCCAAATATGATTTTTAGTATCCAGATAACCTCTGAATCTAAACTCTAATAAAGCTTTTCACCAAAATGAGATGTTAATTAGTCAACACTATATGCAGACTCTTTTGATAAAAAACCATTCACTTCTGCAGAAGAGCACCCAAAACCTGTACTATTCGTACTACTCTGTTTCTGTGGAAACTGTGTGTTGAAGTGGAATAGGAAAAACGGGGGGAGAGGAGAGGTGAAGCGTTTTTGGCTGAAGTTCCATTGGCCAGTCACAGTTTCAGCTGCAGTAAATCAGACAAGCAAGCCCTCAGTGCTGAAGTCCAGACAGTTTTTGTCCCTCCTCCCCTTAACTTGTGGCGAGGGAGAAGTCTGGTTCAACAGACACCATTCAAAAAGTGGTTGCTTAAGCAATTTATCTGGGTTTTGCCCTGATTTTTGCTCATATTAAAGAGGTGGTATTTACAGATTTTTTATGCAACAAGAATTTTAGTCAATCAGTAATGTTAGTCAATAGCTACCTAAAGTGGTAGAGCAAGGTTTGCTGTGAAATGAGCCTTCCATTGACAGACATGTAGCACGGTCACTGGTCTTCTGAAAAGCACCATTGTATCCTTGAAAGGACACTGTCCTCTTCCAAGACTGGAAAGACACATTTCTATCATTCTGGGGCTTCCAAAATATGCATGTTTTTGATGAATTGCTATGAAAGACAGACAGCCTTGACTAATAAACTCAGCTCTTTATTTTCTGTTCCCTGATAACTGTTTAATTGATAGTCATATTCCTTTCTCCTAAAGTAAGACACCTTTCTTTAAAATAATATCTGAATTAGAAAAAGAATATATTGTGAATTTTTTCTGTTGTTAATCAATACTTCCTGCTACCTGTGGGTGTAGGTCAGGGTAAAAACTCTAACATGATACAGTTGTGATTGATGGCCTTATTCAGCAGAAGGTGGTGGTGGGGTCTGATGGCCTTATTCTGTAGAAGGTGGCAGTGGGGTCTGTTTCTACCACACACAAAAAATGACTGGACTGTCACTGTGGTCTGAGGCTCCAGGTTGGATAGCCTGGTATTTTCCTGTCTAGCCTAAGTACGCATATGCTGCCGCAGAAGACCAAATGGAAATGCGGGGCATGTAACATTATGTCCAAAGTTCAGTAGAGAATTCTAAATAACTGTAGGAAAAGAGGAAGTCAGAGAAAAAGCAGCCTGCAAGAATGGAGATTATAGGGAAAAAGTAACTAAGGAAATTATCTTTTCAAATTCAGGTACAAGTGTGCACAGACCCAAGAATTTCAGAAGAATTTCTTACAGGTAGAAGCTAAAGGGAAGGGCCAAACTCACAGGGACAGTAGCTGTGCATGTTCAGGCCTCTGCATGGAGCAGTGAACACCTACTTCTTGCTCTGCTGCTGCTTCAGCTTGTTGCTGCTTCAGCTTCTTAGTAAGACATTAAAATTTCTTCAATTCTCTCTCTAATCTCTATGCATGGGAGTTAGCAGTCAAACATGAAGAGAGGTCACTGGAACAATTCAGGGAACCCTGCAGCCCTTTCCCTTTGTATGCCTGCAGTGTGTTGCGCTGTGCATAAAAGAAGCACGAAGGGAAAAGAGAAAATCAGGCAGTTGGTATCAGGCACTGGTGCTGCCTTCATTCTTTTGTGCATTAATGTTTTCATAAACTACACTGAGTTGCAGTTCAACCTAACTTTTCAGTTTTATTCGATTTGTAAGCCATTCTGCATTTTAGAAAAGTGTTTATTGTTTACAGTTGGCAGGTCTGATCGCACTCCTCTCTAGGTTATTCAGGCTTTGAGTTTGACAGCTTAAGAAATATCTGTTGAAGTGCTTATTGCTGTTCACCCATTTGTAATGAATGGGAAGTTCAGGCCACAGAACAACATTATTGATACAGTCAGAACATGCCAGAAACACAATATGCCGAAGCAACATTCCATTAACCCAAGTTAAGTAGTGCAGAAAAGTGATCACATTTATATCAATATATGCTTTAGGAGACAAATTAGTCTTTTATTCACTGTAATCCATAAAATTCATCAGGCACAAAACAGAAGGCATTAATCAGTAACTATTTGGCTCTACGCTCCTCCCTATAACAAGGTCTGCCCTGTCCACAAGGAACTGCCCTTTACAAACTGAGAAAGTGTGGGAAGGTCTTTCCAGTGCAGTATGAAAGTCCCATTTGAAAATCATGATAGCTATGCTAAGTAAACAACCTTCACAGAAACACTGTGGCTCACTGCTGTACTGCAACATCACACAGCAGCCATAGGTGGCCAGTTTCTATACAGCTACTTTCCTATGCACGACACGCTCCTCTGTGGATAGACTGTTCTTTGCATAGGTCCATGAAGTTTTCGTGCCACTGTTAGTCATCACTGGTCTACATATAGTAATTCCATTCATGTTCTTGGTGTTAGTTTTCCTGCTACAGAAATACAGTTGAGGACAGACTGGCAATTTCAACATGGATTATCTCGTACAAATGCACTGTATTTCCAATGCTTTCTCTCTTGCTGACAACCATATAGTCTAATAAACCACAAAAGCTTCTTCCTGCATCTTGAAGTATCCCTCTATGCAGCTGTTCAATCACATATTCACTTAGGATACAATCAGAAGAGATCCCTTCAAAAAAAATCCACAGCAAGTGTGTATTTCTACAAAGTGCATTTACGTAGTGGGTGGGCAGCAGCTGCATCCTCTAGCAACGTACGGTATTTGCCACTGATATGATGCTAAGAAAAAATGCCCTACAACACACTGCAGGCAGATTTTTAGAAGGGTTCTGCTCCAGGCAGGTTGAAGAAATCTGAATCAGCTCCGGGTAGTTCAAGGTAACCAGCTCACAGTGCTGTACCCAGGTTAAAAGAATTTAGGTTCAGGATTTTTCATAACTTTTACAAAAACTGCAGACATGACAAGGGCAAGTCACACGAATACCACCTTGCTCAAGAACTGCTTGATAAAGCCACGCTCGGTTTTTCTCAGCAAGACTTGCCATATAAATACACACTGCAGGAGTGGGCAGCTTGACTGACTGCAAGGCTGCAACTGAAACAATGTGCCTTAAGCAAAGTTGCAGCTCAGACTAACAAACCCATGATTTGCTTTAAAGAACAAGATGCCAAATTCTAATTTTCTGTTGTAAGACTAGACAGTTCACATAACTGACACAGAGACAGTTGTACTTTCTGAGCTAAGAATACTCACAAAAGATCTGTATTTATTTGACTTCAAACATATTTGGACACACTGGTAAAAATGTGAACAGAATTTAGACATTGGGAAGAATGCAGTTCAGCTAGTCCACGAAAGAATAAACGAGAAGATCTGGACTTGGTGCAAATGAGAAAGTATTATCTTAGACTTACAACCCTGCAATTTCTCTTGCATCCCTCAATCAGAATCGAGGTGTAAGGTTCAATGCCCATTTTAAAACCTCTCTTACTTATAAATCACAATATGTTCATTAGCTGAAAATAAATGTGATGACAATTGAACCAATTTCTGATCACTCAACTTATCAAATATGTAAAGCCAGAACTCTCTAATTTGCAAATCATGTTTTCTCAAGTTTGAAAAAGATATGGAAATCCCAAGAGTGTCCAAATTACACAATCGTTTATACCAATCTCTTCTAATTTTAAATACTTATTGAAGTTCAGACTGAAAAAGGTTCTTCACTGAGAGGGTGGCCAGTCACTGGAACAGGCTCCCCAAGGAAGTTGTCATGGCACCAACCCTGTCACAGTTCAAGGAGCACCTCAATGGCGCTCTTTGTCATAGGGTTTATTTTTAGGCAGTCCTGCGAGGAGCAGGGAGTTGGTCTCGATGATCCTTATGGGTCCCTTCCAACTTGAGATATTCTATGATTCTAAGTTTAACAGGTACATTTTAAAGAAAGGATGTAGAAACTCCAGCCAGAAGTCCCTGTTTCAAACAACTTTGGCAATTAAGATGCAGACAGGTTCCATTAAAATTTCTAAGAATACGCTGGCCTATGAAACCACTATTTTGTTTCATGAGTAGTAAAACCAATAAAGGTAATTTTTTGATAAATTTGTATCCTGTGTTCCCTACATCTTCCCGCCATGATGCCATCAAAATATTCTCCCAGTCTTTCTTTTTGCCTCCTGCACTTCCTTCCAATACCCTCAGCTCCCTTCTATATCTCAAATGCCTTTCCTCCACCTTGTAATTTTTCCGGTTCATTTGTATATCATTCTAGATGCCACCTTTGCCCTCTGCTTGCCCTTTTCCAGCTTGCTGCCTGGACCACAGTAGGAGAATGGGTTGACTCACTGGTGAGGATGCAGCAACTCCTGCCAAATAGAGTGGAAGGCTCCTGAGTTCTCCTTCCCTTGCTGTCATTGGAGACATTAATAGTGTCTGTCCTTAGTATCCTTATAGTAACTCTGAGACTTCTAACCTCTGCCAGCTTCCTTTGAAATTGGACAATGAATTAAAAAAACATCAGATGGGGATGAACCCTTCATACAAACCTTGTTTTCTTAGAAAATACACTAAGAAAATATTAATACAAATTCTATAAAAAATTAAACAGGAGTAAAATAGCAATTAAAGTAGCTTTGGGAATGATTCACTTAGATATTCTGATTAGTTTAGAGTATTAGATTGCTTGCACTCAGTACAAATAATTTTCCACTTCAGAAAAAAAGCTTAAGATTATAATTTAGAAAGAGGTTAAATGAGTTATGAGATGAATAAGTTATTTAGAGTTAAAACTTCAAGAACTTAACTAAAAATTTCTGACATTTGCAAATGTTCTGGTGCTAGCATTTCTTGGCATTTTAAAATGACTGTGTTGCAAGCTGTAGTACTTAAGCAGGGGAAAGCAATTTGACATATATTTCTGTTTAGATTCAACACTTTTGTCCCTACAAAAGGATGATTTTCCAACTTACTGAAATACTGCTTGAATAAAAAAAACTATGTCTGTGGTTAACTGAGTGTCTGGTCTTCATTAATAGATGCCTTTGTTTTATTGCTTAGAAAACAAACAGAAATGCAGCATGATAACAAATGTGAAACTTCTGTGTTTTGCAAAGTTTTCAGACATTGCAAACAGAAGTTGAGAGTTAGCGTACCATGACCTCATTAATTAAAATAAACCTTCCTTAAAGGATGAATGTACTAAAAATAGAGATGTTGTTAAATTCTTAGTGCTTAAATATATGGGGTGAATTGTTGCTATATACAAATAGGGATTATTGCTTTAGCCAGCGGTCAAGCCTAGAAAGCCCCCACAAAAGTAACTCTTAAGAAACAGGAATTAATTATATGCTACTTTAAGAAAAATAGGGGAAGAATCTGAAATATCTATGCTCTTTTACTGTCTGCTAGGAAGGCATGATTAAGCAGTGATTAAATTCAGAGAAAAATCTCTGCAGATCCTGTGTTGTATTAACAAATCTAAGCTAACTTTAACTAGTTAGCTTGCATTTATCCAGTAGCGTAGCCTGCTAATTTTCTAGGTTACTAACTCATGAATTCAGTAATTTAGCGCAGAGTAACTACAGGTCACCAATAACAGGCTGCCGCCATAGTACCCAGGGTGGCTCATTTAAAGCTAACACCTGCTTATGCAAGTTGTACCTGTATCTTTGTCTGCAGTGAACATGTAAAAAATTTCAGGAAGGCATGTTTGATTCTGACAATAAAAAAGTAAAAGTACTAGGCTATGATAAAAAGCTGAACCATTTCTTCTCAGAGAGAGGAAAAGTTAAGAGTTATACAAGGCTACTGATGTCCAAAAATAGGACAGGAGAGGAAACGGCTTATACTTTTATACCTTGCGATCTCTTCCTGAAAGAGTCATATTAGGAAATGTTTCTTAAGTCCTCTGAGTCTAGTCTTATCTGCATATCTAAGGGATAAATTGAAGTCATGTTTTGCTTACTTGGTATCCATCCCACCTATTTTGTGGTGTGAACATGAATTACGGCATGTGCACTGTGATATTATTCTGGCGGCCTGCACAATTCAATACAACTTCTATTTTCATCTATCTACTTACTCATTTTCCATTTACCTCCTGAGTGTGAGAGACCATACAGCAGTTTAAGTCCCTGTTTTCACATGACTTTCTCCATTTCTGTGCAGCTATTTCATTCAAGCAATGCAAAATGAGACTCTCTGGGACAGCTGTGTTCCAGCATGCTGTGAGCTACCTGGAAGCTTGCACAACCTACTAGTGGTACCCTCTAGGGTGAGCACAGCAAAGAAGATAATTCTGGATGGCACACTCTTACAGATGATTACTTTTTGTAAGTTTGAGGAGGAAAGGATCAAGGAGAGAGTAATTCAATGCCAGAAAAAGAAAATAAAATGTATCTACTGGCACATTCACCCGGGACAGCTTTTGAGGCAGACCGTTTGTCTCAGATTTTAGATTGAGGCAAAAAGGGCCATACTGTAGGAAATTTCTGCAGCAGGGGTATTGAAGTGGTAACCTAGATATAGAGCAGACCTCAAACCCAACCAAATGGACAGAGACCATGGATTTATCAAAGGACAGGCTAACGTAGAAACAGAACTGATGACAAAGTCACCAGGTGAAAGGTCTGTTCTTTGTTACAGATAGAATTACAGCATCACCACACTATAATCTATGCAGGTATTAGTGTGGGGGACAGCATATGGCACAGTATGACCTTTCCTTTGGTCAAGGACAGGAGTTGTATCACTCCCCTGTCTCCTTTTCCCCCTTGGACCCCTTATTCTAGTGGGTATGTGCACATATGATACAATATAAATTCCAACTGGGGAAAATTTACCTATGCAATTAACGATTTACTCTACCCATGGTTTAACTGGTAACTATTAAACTTACTCAAAGCTGGGATTAGATACTTAGTAAGAACCAAATGCCTATCTTTTTATCTATACCTACTGAATTCTGTGAGTGTTATACAGGTACTAGCATTAAAGCACTGTTCCAGGGTGTGTCCGTGGTAAGTCTCACTTGCTTTAAGTAAAGAAATAATTCTGTGCCTGCAGCGTTTGGTCTCCTGTCACTTTTAGTTCGCAGTATGCTTTCTAGCCAAAAAGATAAGAATCATATTTATTTTCAGCTAGCCTTGGCATCCTAATTCAGTATCCTTTTAATGTTCAACTGTATATTTTCCCTGATCCTGCTTGATGGTCTTACAAATGATTGAAATATGAGAAAATCACAGCCATCAGTGAAATTGCTGGAGACAACTAACTTCCTATATCTGCTCTACAGCTTATTGGCTCCCTCCATTCAGTGGTTTGCTAATCCGTCACCAGATTATAATAGTCTTCTACCAGATGCCAGGAAAAATTGTTTCTTCTTCCAATCTGGGACATCCAACTGATTAATATATTCTCATGGCACTGCTGTTTGAAACCGTAACTGGTAAACATCCCTTTTACCTGACGGTCCCAGTCCCTCAGCAAGGGCCTCCTAACCATCACAATTTCTGTGTAAGAATGCATTAATATGAAATACTAGAGGCTCTGTAGACTGGCTGCACAGAATATAACCGTTTCTAAACAGAAGAGAGATACGAAATGAAAGCACAGCAAGCACATAAAATATTAATTGAAGGCTTAGTATGATACAAAGTGTTACAGGGGTGATACTTTTTTTCTTTTCTTCTCTCTGTGGGTAAAACCGGATACATATTTGGTGAAAAGGACCCTGATCCAGCAAAGGTTAAAAAACACCCAACAAAAACAAAACCAAACCAACAAAGATTCAAGGATAACATGCTGCAAATAAGCCATGGACACAGGCCTAACATGCACTTTGAGTTCTACTGAAAAAGGAGCTGGGAAGAGGGAAAAAGTGGTTGCCAATGATTTAGAGAACAACTGGAAAGTCAGAATACAGAAGTTACAAAATCAAGTATAGTTTCTTGAGTTGCTCTTTCCCCTCATGTCCAATAAGCTTCACCCCCACATCTTTATCATGTTGTATGTGACATACAGGGGTCACATATTTCACATCATCAGGTTCTTCAGCTGTCTAAGCAATTCCAGATTTTAAAGGGTAATAGCCAACCATAAACTCCTGAAATGGGAGACCACCTGCACAGATGTACTTCTGTTACAGGAGGACTAGGCTGGCTCTAGAGAAAAGGAAAATAGTATGCTGGCAATGCAGATCTCCATTACAATGGAGATTATTGTTAATTTCACGGCAAATAAGATTTTTGCATATTTTTCTCATTTGCAGGTAGATTCCCAGTACTATTTCATATGGTACTTTAGTTTGTAACAGAATTCTCGGTCTTGAACTATGTATTATTTTGGGGAAAGAAAGAAGAGACAAGGAGCCTTGTTCAAAGTTTTGAACAGGGCAGACAAAGGTGCTATAACCAGAACAGTACTAGATAAATCAGTATGTGGACAAAACCATCAACAACATCACACTTCCACATCGATTTCAACTACAATTCAAAGGAAGAGACAGAAAAGGCACACTCTTGTTCTCCTGGATTTTCAGTGATAAGAGGCATGCTGTGAGTGTATGCACTGGATTTGGCAGTGTATTGAGTTCGCAGTATCATTTCTTGCTTCTGTCCCTGCAGAAATGGTACAGTGCATTCAGAAATAGTACGGTGCATTGTTCCATTGAATGCAAATAGCGCTAAGCATATTGGTAAACAAATAGATTTGGATGGATCCTATCATCAACTAATGAGATGTGCATTCTATTAGCATTTTGCAATTGGTTCTTGCCATTCTGCTTTTTCTGCTGTTTTTTGCAATTGTGTTCTTACTTTAAGAATAATGCGTAAATTAGGACAGAGGAGGAGATTTTAGGAAATAGATTTATATGCCTATTGTAACTAATGTTTGAAGGGAATAAAAGCCCTTATTTTCAAAACAGGTTAAAGACAGGTATCTGGACAAAGAAGAAATCATTGTCCTACACTGGATTTCTTCCTCACTAGGAACTGAAATAGCCATAATCCTTTAGTTTTGTGCTTAATCCCTCTCTGTTATCAGGGCAGCCCAGCTAATAAAGTACTGAGTGCTCTGGAAGGTGGGTAAAAATCCCGATACTTAGAAGTTACTGTAAATAGATGGACATATTGTGTGAATGCAGTTTTACAGCGTAGTGATTTTAAAGGCCTGGCTTGAGTAAATACTGCAATGAAGACATACTATTTGGTGACAATATTTACATTCTTAATGTTTACTATAATATTTTGCAGCTCTGAAGGCAAAAGCATGTGAATATTTCCTAACACAGTCATTTGTGTTACTACACTGAATGGCAAAGTGGGTGTAAAACATGATCAAACCAAACCCAAAAAATCAAGCCCACTGAGTTAATTTCTAAGAAACAATGCACAAGGCCAAATCGCAATGGATTAATTCTCTGTGCTTTGCATGAACACAGCTGACTTTATAATATTTTCATTGTTATGTGATGTTACGCATCTTATAGTAGGAGCACAGGGAATATCACGTGCCTAGAGGTGGATAAGCAGTCTTTATTCAGTTCTTTGAAAGTAGCAACGTTCATTTATGAATGTTCTTTGTGAAGGCTGGAAAGAAATACTGGTCGGCTAACAAGCCAAGTCAATTCTGTTTTTATTTTAACAATTAGCTGGAACATTTTCTGCTTTTCAAAAACTCATTTTGCTGTTTTACCTGGTATAGATATAGTATAGACATATCCAGATAGAAGGAAATTGAGTGGTTAGTTCACATATGTTACCAGGCTGGTAATGCCTATGACTATTGAAGCTGGCTGACATTTCACTTTGTAAGATCCAGTTACTGTTAACTTTGTAAAATTTTAATCATATGGGATGAAATATCCCATGCTGAGTAATGAAATAATTCATACTTTTTAAAGCATGTTGTTCTGGTCATTTTAAAAGAATCTTGAGACACTTGTTGGAAATGCCCCTCTAGCACAGTAGTTCCTTGGATCCAGTATGTAGTCAAGACTAATTAAGCAAAAGTGACACTGTTCTGTGCCTTAGTGGTAAACAATAGTGTACTGATAACTGTAGCTGCTAATGCTTGTTGCTTGTGTAACTGAGCCATCCTTTACCAAATGGTTGCCTCCTACAAAGCAGGACAAGCTTACTCTGCTGTCAAGATGAAGCTCTCTAGCTGTACCCAGACAAACCAGTTTGGCCGGTGTTTCTTAACTGGCCATTCCCGTAACAGAAGTTTATTTCAGAATGCATTATAACCTGAAAGTTTGTAAAGGAACACTGGTCCTTACTGAGACGCAGTAGGGTAATGGCTGTTAATTTCCCAGAAAGGTGTTGGTGAGGGGGTTGTAGCGATGTAACACTGAAGGATGTGTGAAGAAAGGACATCTGGGGCACTACTGACATAACATGGCATCATCCTACTAGTCAGCTGGTGTCTGATTTTTCTGAAGGCTATGAAAACATCTTCTATCAAGTAAAAGTACAGGAGAGTTGTGGAGAAGAAAGAAGCTTTATTCTTCAAGAGAAGATGAGTCAATTGCTTTCTCTTACGTTAAATTTGAGCTTACAGTTCATCCCTTGTTATTTTCATGGTGACTATTGTTTGTGTAGTCCAAGGCAACAGAAAAGGAAACTGGGTAAGCCCTGCATCTGATTTCTAATGGATTCTCATCTCACTGGTTGGCAATCCCTACCTTCAAGCAGCAAGCTGAGATTTTATAGAAAGAAGCCTTAATATCAAAGATGTGCCTTTGCAATCCCTATGGAAATCTTCTCAAATTTGGCCAAATTATGAGACTTTGAAAAACAGCATTTTGCAGGTGTTAGATAGAGACACGTGAGAGTTTAATACTTAAGTCTCAAAATATTCCACGTTCACTTAGCAGAGAAATGTCTCATACGCATGAGCAGGCTGCATAGCTGCCATTCAGAGAGAAATAGTAGGCATGAGTCCAAATCACCACATCACTGCTGAAAAACCTTCCCTATAATTGCTTGTGTTGTTATCACTGCTGTAGAACTTTCCCTATAATTGCTTTTGTTGTGTTTGATCAGGAAACTGAGAGCAGTCATTACTCTTTCAGTGATCCTCAACTTCCCTTGCTGACCTTTAATCAGCACGAAGGAAGAAATCATCCAATTTAAATAGAGGAAAAAAAGGCAGTAGATTGGAACAAGGAAATGAGGGAGGTTGAGATGAGAAGGGCAAGCTGGTAAAGAGCTGGGAACCAGGAGGATAGGAGGCTAAGGAAGAAATTTAAGAGAAGGACCAGGGAAACTGGAGGAAGTTTAACTGACGAGGTGTTTGGGAGCCTGCTGGAAGTAATGAGGGAAGCTGGAATGAGTCACTCTGGAAATCTGGGTACTTCAACACTAGAAGAAATATTATCATTAAAATATTGCCACAGTCTGTTTTAATCCTATTTCAGATCTGAGTTAAGTCATGCCAGTTCATGCCCTATTTTAGACTATGTACAATACGTATCTGGGTTGATGCAGCTATTTCTGGGCATAGGCAAGCCTTTAATTTCATGTCAAATTGGTGTTAAACTGGTCTGCTTTGTCCTTTATATCTTTCTTCTTTTATTAGTAATCCCAGTTAACTTGATAAACAAGAATTCTCTACCAATGATAACTGTGCAGCTGGCATGCACTGTACAGTTTTATAGATGAAGAAAATGAGTCAGGTGCGTCATATAATTTGCTTTAGGAAGAGCACAATGAATCAGTGAATGAGCCAGGAATCTAAATTCAGGAATTTCTGACCTCCTGTTTTTTCTGGAAATCCCA
This sequence comes from Cariama cristata, assembly GCF_000690535.1. Lineage (NCBI taxonomy): Eukaryota > Metazoa > Chordata > Aves > Cariamiformes > Cariamidae > Cariama > Cariama cristata. Next base: position 16,890 of record NW_009611573.1, read on the forward strand.
ACTCATGCTTCCTTTTTTCTCATTACACTACTGAGATAAGAAGCCTACTTTTCTTGTTTAACGTGTGCATTGCTCCTATTAATGTTAACTGGTTATACTCCAGCAGTGATGAGCCAACATTCCTGACTTTAAAAGCAAACACTGTAAGCTACTGTTGCTTAATACTTCCTATCTGTAAGTTTGTTGTTTGTGTTGCTCAAAACCAAGCTGAGAATTGTCCTCTTTGCTTTGTTTACATACTACAGGGGAGAAAAAAAAAAGCACGCTGGTAGCTAGAAAATTCTTTAAGTGAACAAGAGAAGGACAGACTCATTGTTTGTATGCCTGTACAAGTGTATCATACTTAAAGAAACATGGAATGGGGGTGGGAACTGAAGGAACAAGAGACAGCCATGAAAGGCGAGAGGATGAGAAGGCTGGACTTGCATATTAATGAGAACTCTCCTTTAATTGGGAATTTCCTTTCACTACGTGTTCTTTTTCCTTTTTCCACCACCCATCATTTTTTTTTTTCTTCCTCTGCCTTATGTGTTATTTCTCATTTGTTCCATTCTCTGCAAGAGCAGCATGAAGTTGGCTCATATCCTGATTTCTGAGAAAGTGCAGTTCAGAGAGCATGCTACCACACAGTGGGAAAAGCAGTGCTGAAAGGAACTGGTACAGAAATCAGGGCAAAAGCTTCTAACATCCCTCTGCTGAAGGAAGAATTTTGAATTATTCTCAGAACGATGACAATATCATGTTTACAGGATTGCTGCTAGGTAACTTTTTATTCTGTACAAACGTATTCCATTCACAACTGAAAAGTTGATGTCTTTTTGGTAAGTGGAATATTTCAAAGCTAGATGAAGCATCTGTGGGGTGTCAGGTGACTGGTCCAAACTAGATTATAAACAGGTAAAAATGTAATTCCATAATTTGATATTTTCTCCTTCTTCTCCCCTGATGTTTGCACCTAAGATCACCTAAATCTGCCATTGTTCCTCCTTTCTGCGTAGGTCCTGTTCCTCAGAGTGAATGAGCTCTATGGTAATCCTTGTAATAAAACAGACACCTGTTCCCATACTATGCTCAGAGGCAGCCAGCAACAGGTACATTGTGACCCAGTCCACCATTCGTTGTTTATGCTGAATACTGATTTTACAAATGCCTTCTTTTGCTATTTAGTCTGTCTCCTCTCTTGACTCATCATTTATTTTTGAAAAGGCAAAGTTACACACAGTAAGACATATATTGAAATAAAGATGGAGACTTTCACTGAAATGAGTGAATTCAAATAAACATAACCCAGGGTAGATCCATTCTTAACAACCACATACCTTGAATTATTTCTGTAATGTTTTTGATTTTTCACTTGCTGTTTGTGTTCTGAGGAAGGGAGTTATGCTCTCAAGAGTCTGAGAAATAAGATTTTTTTTTTCTCCTGAAAAACGTCTAGCCTCTACTGACCTTAATTTACTCTACAGTTAGTTAATTGCACATGGTAATCCTCTATACAAACATATAGAGCCCCGGTGGTTTTTTTGTACTTCTGCATGAGCATCCCCTGAGGGGCTGGGGGGGTGGTGGTGGTGGTGGAGCGGGGAAGAAAACAAAAACCAGGAAGAATACAGTCCCCAAATATGTGTCTATTAGAACTGAAAGAAATTGACTGTGTAGTATACACCCACCTAGACATAATATAATTCATTCTCTGTGTGCTACCAGATTGTTCCCTTGCCCTGATTATGTTGCTGACATTATGCTCGTGAGGGAAATTCCTTCCTGACTCCAGATTTGGTGAATTTATAATCCTGTTGATGTAAGCAAAGCTCACTGTACTTATCTAAGACCCAATTGTCCAATCAGTTCTACATATAAACCGCCTGCTGAAGTAAATAGAATTGCACAGGAGTAGATGAAAAGATGATTGGGACCCTGATATAGTTTCTGCTCTATAGCCATGGCTACAAGGTAACTTTAAGCCAGCACTGCCCTGACAAAGGAAAAAGCAGTCTCACCGTTTTCTCCATCATCAGCTGCTTGTCTCTACCGTTCTCTGTACAGCCACAAGTATTCATGCAGAAGCACAATTTAACCAATGAAGTTAAAATTAGCCTGGAAACAAAGGGTAAATATGTAATCTGCTTTTTAAGATTCAATTATTATTAATTTTCATGCATCTAAACTTTCTCAGCAGAAAGCCTTCAAAATATCAGTACAGCATTCTGTTGCCTGACCTATCGCACTGAACGATCACTATAGAGACTAACCACAACAAAGGAAACATGTAACATACCAGCATTGCATGTACCTGAGTAGTAGTTTATATTGGAAATGTTTTTTTCCTGTATTCTTTTATGATGGAAGATGAGACACAGAAAAGGTTTTGATTTAGAAACACAGCTGCGGTGCCTCATGAGAGCTGTAGTTTAGGAACTTCATGGTCCTATTGTTTTCTGTTCAACAGGCTCTTGTCAGACAAAAAAGTATTATACATTGTGGTACCTCCTCTTTGAGTTGTCCAGCTTTATCTTTCTGTTCCTCTCCTACTCCTAAGCTGAACTAACCATAACTAGGGATTCAATTTTCTGCCTAGTTGAAATCTCAATGATCCAATTACTTAAGACCAGTGATTACTGCTAGTTCTCTTCCCTCTCATAATACCTTGACCGCAGCTGCTTTTAGATCTTCATCCTTACGGATTCTTTGTCTTGCCATTTAGGGAGGTAGTTCTGCCTCAAAAATGAATGACTGCCCCCTGTTATCTTTCAGTTACTATGCCTCTGAACCAGTCCCACATGAAGATAAGCCAGACAAGACTCACAGTGGAGCTTTTGATATAACCCAGATCATCTTCTGCACCAGGCATAAGTTATAGATGACCCAAAATTTCAGTCATAATGCTGTCAAAAATGGAGCCATGCCATGCACAGCACAAGTACGAAGTGACAGTTTTCAAAAGGTCATTACTAGGCCAAAGCTGAATAATGCCTGGTATCGTGGGCAACAAGACATTGTTGGCATGAAAAAACCAATTGCCTAGAGTTGTCCATTGTGACAATCAAATAACTTAGTGAGAATCAGAATTAAGGAAATCTAATTTCCCCGGGTTTGTGTCATGAGGTTAATTGGTTCTGGCATCTAACCCCCACAGGTCTTGGGACAAGCTAAAGCTGATCTCACCCCGGCTGCTGCAAACAAGGCAGACAGCCACCCCTCTCCTCATTTTCCCGTCGCAGCTCCCAGCATGGCCCAGCAGCAGGGCGGATCACTTTGCTACTCCGACCACAACCCAGAATTTGGCAATACTAATTTCCAGTTGGTTCGACGACCTGACAAAGCCCACCTCGGCAGCAGCCACGCAGCAGATGCAGACCCGCGGAAAGGGCAGCGACTGATCAGAGGCCAAAGCCGCCCCCTCCGCCGGCTG
>NW_009611574.1:0-2742 GCF_000690535.1 Cariama cristata
CCCTGCAGTGCCCCACCAGGGACACCGCCTTCCCATGGCAGCGGAAAGGCTGGCTGGGCTTGGGGCCCTCCAGCCCCAAAAGGTCCCCAAGCAAGCAGATGGCCCCGTCCAGCCCCAGCCTCTGCACTTTGCCCTTTGCTTTCCCTGGCAGATCCAGTGCCGCACGTAGGGATGGCCACTAGCTCACCACCTCAGCTCCAAAGGCCTTGAAAAACCTGCCTTTTGTGTGTGCACATATGAATATACATATTTTAATCAAAATGTAAAGTTTTAGAGAATTTATTTTTGGTTGGCTGCCTTATTGGAGGAGTTGGTTTTTTTTTTTTATTTAAGGAAAGTATTTTTTCAAAAGCTGGAAACATTTCAGATCGTGTTTCAAGGGAAGGAGACACTGAGATGTTTTGCAGCATTTTTCAAAACTCCTTAGCAAAACTTGCTGCTTTTCCTTAGGCAGTTTCTCTGCTCTCCTGTCTTGGAGACTGACACAGGTAAACCTGGAACAGGCAGCTTCGGAATGATGGATGTCACACACGTCTTCATCACCCTCCATTAGTGATTGACATGGGCCCTGGAGCAGGACAGCCTGTAACCCAGAGATTAATTTGCTTCAGCATGTGCTTGGACTGGGGAGAAAACAACCGCAGTTAACCCTTTGCACCCACAGGCCTCCAGATGCAGCAGCAAAGGGAGCTGGTCCCTTTCCCCACTCCTCCCTCTGCACGCACGGACACGAGATACAGGGCAGAGGATGTGGCTGAGACCAGCCAGCAAAGCCAGGCCGGGCTCCGGCTGCTGCCGCCTGCCGCAGGATGCTCAGGCAGGGGGCCCACCCCTCCCCCCGGCAGCCCAGCCGCTCCCCACGGCAGCCACACAATTGTGCCTGGTAGCGGCAGTGCTTGGAAGAGCCCCAAAGGACGAGGGCGTTTGAAATCCATGCCAGGATCAAGAGGCGAGTGCTGTGAACAGCCCTTCTGTTTATAACCAGTGGAGAAACCAAACAAGCCCAGGCTTCGGGACACTTGGGAGCTCCGTTTGAACCCAGATCCAAGGAAAACAGGTTGCTATTGCTGGAATTACCCCGATGATTTTACCTTTCAGCTCCCTCCCCAGCCGCCGGCCTGGGGCATGGGAACACGCAGCATCCTGCCCTTGCCAGGAAGGGCAGCCATGGCTCTGTCCTGGCTCTGTGCCATGGATCCAAGTCATTTGTCTCCCCATGCACCTCCTTTGCGCAGCCTCCCATACCCAGTGCATCTCCAGCGTAGACAGTCAAGGGCAGAGACCCTCACGTTTCTCAGAGGTGCCTATGGACGACCAGGGCTCGCTGCTTTCAGGGCAGCTGAAGCCTGCACACACAGTCTCTCCTTCAGCTCTGGGTCTGAAACCCTCCAGGGTGCCCCTTCTCCCACCTGCTTTGCTCCATCCCTTCCAAATGCAGGCACCGGGCAGGTTGGTGGTGAAGACTGACATGCAACCATCTTGCATCCAAGAGGCCTGCTCTCATAGCGCAAAGCCGCTGTGTGTCCAGTTTTGCAGGTGTATTTGGTGGCCCGTCAGGAGCCCGTGAGGGATGGAAACGGAGCAGGAGGCACGGTTGGGACTCAGCACTGCCTCAGTCTCCTCACAGCGGTTGGAGATGCCCCATCCTTTGCAGACTGGTTCCCTGCACCTGCCTCTTCGGGTCCACGCAGGTTCGGAGCCCATTGGGTTTAAGCATGTGGGCGCCTGCCCAGCCCAGGGTCAGCTTTTCAGCAGCCAGGTGGCAGTGGGCTTGCACGCAGGGTTTATGGGTCAGTAACCAGGGTCACCAGATTAAGAAGATTCAGGTTCTTCCCTACCGGGACTCAATCAACCAGTTTGCCTGGCCTGTGGAAGCAGGGAGCAAAGATGACCATGATGCTCTTAAACCATCCCATTTTCAGCTTCTCACTTGCATACTCGAACGAGGAACCTTGAACTCAGCGGAGCTGAGTCCCTGGCACCCTCAGACAACATGAATTTTCCTGAGCAGTTATACCAGCAGCTGGCACAAACAGGGGCCTTATCCTGGCTGGACTCTGTCCTGGAATGAACATTAGGAAAAGGGAAATGGAGGGAAGGGACTGGCAGCAAGTCTGCAAGAACTGAGCCAGAGCTGTACTAGAAATCAAGATTCTCCAGCATCCTGAGCCACGCTCGTGGGACCAAACCACAGGTCCCCGTCCCTGGGCCCCCCGTGCTGTCGCCTGCTCTTTAAAGCACGGCTCCCCAGAGCGCCTGCAAGGCAAATCACACACAGGAGCTGGGGGGGGTGTGGGTGTCTTTCCTGCCGTGTCCGGGCACGGTCCCTCTGCACGTTGCAGGGCCGGTGTGCTCCCACCCCACAGCCCCTGCACTGCTGCGCTCCCACCGTGCCAGGGACACCTCGTCACCCCACGGGGCTGTGAACTTGGTGGGGGTGCCTGCAAAAGAGATGTGGGAGCCCTTAGAGCAACCCGGCAGCTGACAGACTCTCATCGCTAGCACTGCTTTCGATCTGTATGTTGGCTCCTGTTTGCACTTACTGGCTCTGAGTGGTTTTTAATTATTGATGCCTCTTTTAGCTTTTATCTCCTGCTCACTGCAGCCAGGAAGGGCTTGGCGTTCCTGCATTAGTGATGAATTGGGAAGGAGGCCCTGCTCCACCATGATGCAAAGCATTCCTGGCTTGCAGGCGGTGCCATTGTTTCAAGCAAAGCTGCTGCTGAAAAATGAGGGTGGGAG
>NW_009611574.1:2781-6669 GCF_000690535.1 Cariama cristata
GACAACGTGTAATGTGGGGGGGGGGGTGGCGGTGCTACAGGAAGAAGCTGAAGGGGTTGGACTGAGAGCCAAACAGGTGTGGAAGCCTCCTTCACCCAGTGAAAAACTGGCACCTGCTCACCTCATCGAGGAGGAATGATGCCATTTTGTGACACCTCCAGTGACAGGCAGGTGGAAGGCGGGAAGAGATGTAAGGCAGCAGAGTTTTGCCCAGCTCCTGGCAGCTGCAAGCAGGAATCGATGTCAGATCTAGGCTAAAGGCTATGCTGCTCTGTGGTCAGGGCACGGGGCACTGATGGATGGGGTCCTGCCCCTACCCTCCGGACTTGGCTGGCTCTCCATCCACCACAGCCAAAGCTCTTTGGACAGCGGGACAGCGGCTGTCGCTAGGTTGCTCGCTATCCCCTTTTAATGAGCCAGGGCTTTGCCAAGTTTTTCCAAGGATCCCAGTGCCAGGAGAGCTGGTTCTCAGCCCATCTGCCTGTGTCCCTCTCCCATTGTTGTATCACGACCTCTCGTGCAGAGGAGGAGTTTCTGTGCCAGGAACCAGTCTTAAACCATCCCTGATCAGCAGAGCTTTGGGGGCCCCTTGTCGCCTGCTTCTCCTGAGCATTGAGCCTCTTCTGCCAGGGCAGGAGAGGGGCTCATGGCTCCAGTCAGGAGAGAGGTTACAAGGCAGAGCAGCCTGTTTGGAAGGAGAGAAGCTGTTTCCTCATGTCTGCAGCTACTGAGAGAGTCATGAGGGAGGCATTTTTAACCCTTATTTTGCTGCTGAAATGGGTTAGATTTCCAGATTTTGGTATGCAGTTGGATCTGAGCCCAAATACGGTAAGGTGCCCCATGAACTTATTCCTGTTGGAGATCCAGAAGCAAATCCAGCAGCTGCAAACAGAGCCAGGCTGGAGGCATGGGGAACCGCAGCACTGCTCATCCGTGGATGGGATATCAGGGTGCCTCCCACTACCCAAACGCTTTGGGTGTGAAGTCAGCACACTTCAGGAATGGGTCATCGGAGGAAGCAGGACTGGAGCACGAGGTTCGGCTCAGCATCTGCTGGGAGGTGCAGGGGATTTGGAGAACCCAAAAGCTCTGTCTTTATACTTCACAGTGGGTTAGTCTCCCACAGGGAGCAAGGAGATATCCACAGCCCAGTCAGGAGCAGCTCCCCGGCCCCAGCCTGCTGGCAGCTGGGGATGGTCAGCCAGCAGCCTTGTGGTTTGTTCGACCCCCTTGCCCACCCAACCGAGGCTGCTAATTAGCTCTAACAACAGGGATGTCTGTTCCTCTGAAATCACCAGCCTGAAAGCACCCCAGACCAATTTCTCCCAAATCCTCCTCCCTTACACATCCATCAGGAATAACATCCACTTACCGTGCTCCCTACCCCCAGGCTGAGTTTGAACCAGTGACCTCGAGGTGAAAGCACTTGAAAAGCTCCAGCCCTCCCCACAGCCAGCACGCTCCCAGCAGGGTTTTCAGCAGCACTTACAGAGCAGAGATGGTTTTAGCAACTGTCGCAGCACAGCAGCCCTGGCCTGAAGCTGTGTTGGCCTTTCACATCAGAAACCTGCTCGCTCAGCACCAGTGAGGCCCTCGGAGCAGCTGCAAGACCATGGGGTCAGACTGCAGCTATCGGTAGCATTTCAGCCAGCTCCTGACTGGGAGCCCCTGTGCAGCGTGACTGCGGCAGGCGTTGGACATGTTTGCCCTGTGCTCTGGTCCCCCCCAAGGGCACCGAGGACAGGCCAGCCCCTGCCATGCAGCAGCAGCTCTGCTCTTGCCATGGGCATCACACTCTGCATCTGCCCCGCGGTGGCTGAGCGGCCAGTGGTGATGGCTGCATCAGGAGCACTGGGCCCTGCATGGGGCACTTGGTTTGGCAGAGGACAGGGCTGAGACCTCCAGGCAGCCCTGCAGAGTCCCAGCCAGCAGCCAGAGTTCAAAGACCACCACCTGAGCCACGTTCCTCTGCAGACCCACCCCATCCCCTGCAAGCCTGCGCAGGGAGCCCTGCCTCAGCCTTCCCCAGAGGCATCACAGGCAGGTAATGGGAGCATCGTCAAGCCCTCATTGCCCACAGGCTCTGTAACCCATCCAAAGCCACAGCACAGCTGTGCCAGGCCTGGCCGGCACTCCTGGGACAGCGGGACATGGCACCAAGCCACACACCGGTCCCTTCATGGCCTCTTTGCAGAAGGCTTGTCCACACCAGAAGACACCCATCAGCAGCAGTGCCAGGGAAGCTGGAGCCACAGCCCCGTCAGGCATCCATGCAGCACTGTGCACTTTTCCTCAAGCCTCTCCCACCCTGGACCTGCTGCAGCAGACAAGGCCCCAGCCCGAAGCACCGCCACTCTGGAGCCAGACCTGGTCCCAGGCCTGAGCCCATTCAGCAAATCCCATCAAATCCCACCCTTGGGCATTCGGCCTGATCTTTGCCCAGCGTAAGCAGGACAGAGACATAGTGGCTGCTGCCCCCCTTCCAGCCCTCACCAGGGCCCCCATCTGCACCACCACAGTCCTCTGACCTTGGTGGGCAGCCAGGGGCACCGAGACCACCCCCCAACACAGCTTCCTTCCCAGGGGAAGGAAATTTTCCCACTCCAGCTGGCCTGGGAGATACAGAGGGGAAAATGTTATCAGGGCAGAGCAGGCTCTGAAGCCAGAGGACAGCTCTAATTATTGAGAGCCAATTCCATTACAGAAATCTCAGCCCCAGGGCAATACAGGCCAGATTTTCCAGAGGGGGCCAAGTGCCACGGAAGCAGCTTATCCTCTGCACTCACAGGAAAAATGAATTATGCACGCGCAAAGTAACAAGGGCAATGAAGCTGGTGAAGGGTCTGGAGAAAAAGTCTTACGAGGAGCCGCTGAGGGAGCTGGGGTTGTTTGGTCTGGAGAAGAGGAGGCTGAGGGGAGACCTGATCGCCCTCTACAACGACCTGAAAGGAGGGTGTAGTGAGTTGAGTGTTGGTCTCTTCTCCCAAGTAACAAGCAACAGGATGAGAGGAAATGGCCTCACGTTGCACCGGGGAGGTTTAGATTGGATATTAGGAAGAATTTCTTCACCGAAAGGGTTATCAAGCATTGGAGCAGGCTGCCCAGGGAGGTGGAGTCACCATCCCTGGAGGCATTTAAAAGATGTGCAGACAGGGTGCTTAGGGACATGGTTTAGCAGTGGGCTTGGCCATGCTAGGATTATGGTTGGACTCAATGATCTTAAAGGTCCTTTCCAACCTAAACGATTCTATGATTCTAAAGCAGACCTGCAGCAGCCCACGGGGACCGTTCCCATGTGTTACCAAACCACACCGCTCCTGCTCCAGCAGAGAGCTGACGACCCTTGGTGGTACTGCACTCCAGACCTCCTTGCTTTTCGTCCAGAGAGCTCCTAGGTCCCTTTTGCCACCATCCACTTTTGCCTTGCTCTCCCGTTTGTTTTGCCTTTGCCTGCGCATCCTCCTTGCCCTCACTCCAGCATGGGCATGCAGCTCTGCAAGGATGCCTGCAGAAGGGATGGCATCCCGTAGTGGAATGCAGGCAACAAAGACGGTCCTCATTCTGCCAGCAGCTGTGGAGACAAGAGCAGGAGAGAGGCCAGAACCAGAGATATCGACATTAACCCTGCTCCTCCTGGCTCACAGAGAAACCTCCAGAGAGAGCACACCCCCCCCAAGAAGGTCAGTGCATTGCACCAGGTAAGGCACGGACTGGTCTGACAGAGTCATCTGGAGGAGGGAGGGCAGCTCTTCCAGACACCTCACACAGCCCACTGGGAGTCATTACAGCACATGGGGAAACTGAGGCAGAGTCCAAGGTTAGCCAGCAAAGCTGCCTCTTCTCCCCCAACAATTCCCCAGGGGTGGGGGTGGGGGGGGCAGGCAGGGG
>NW_009611574.1:6703-7033 GCF_000690535.1 Cariama cristata
AGACATCAAGTCATGGTTTTAACCAACCTTCTTATTTCTTTATTTGAAAGGCACAGCTTGTACGTCCTTGATACAGCATTTTCAGTTCCTCTTATTATAGGTCAAGTGATTAAACACAAAAAGCAAAACAAGATTTTTTCTAAAGGACTATATACAAACACCAGATTATTATTTATTTTTTTTTGTTCCATTTTTGTTTTTTTTTAGAAGACACGCTAGCGCACGGAGATAAGAACAGAGAAAGCTGCTGTATCCTCTACACGGGGTCGGGGGAGGGATGACCAGGAAAGGCTCTCAGTCTGCCTGCCTCTCTGCCCAGCCGCCCGAGCA
>NW_009611574.1:7048-7604 GCF_000690535.1 Cariama cristata
CGAAGGGGAACGGGTAGCAAAGGCTCCCCCTCCAGCCCGAGGCCAAGGAGCAGCTGAGGAGAAACCCCAGCAGCCAGAGCGCATGGTACTGCCGCGGGACTGGTTAAGAACAGATACATGCAGAACAGCAAGGTGCCGGCCTGGTATTAGTGCAGGAGGGGCGCAGGGAGGACAGGGCCAGGGTGATGCGACGAGATCGAGTGCTTGGGGAGGGGGGAAGATGGTTTCGGGGCAGGGATCCCAGCAGGGAGTTGTGCAGAAACCGTTAGGATGAGGGGGCATCTTTAAATACCAAGAGGGGTGCATCCAGCCAAGTGGCACTGAGGAGCTGGGACAGCCGGGGGGCAAGCAGCCCCAGAGCAGCCCAAGCCAGGCTCTGGCTTGGCTCTGTGAGGGAGCAGGAACAGGGACAGAGAAGCCAGGCTGGGCACAGGGAGAGCACGATCGGCCACACAGTTACTGCTATGGCGCTGCATTGCTGCGGAGCAGCCCATCCACGGGGATGGTGGTGAGGGCATCCCCCAGGCACTGCTGCCCAAGGGAACAGGCCTGGCAA
>NW_009611575.1:0-217 GCF_000690535.1 Cariama cristata
GTGTCACGCCCAGCGTCCCACGTCAGGATGGGGGACAGGATCGGACAGCCCCATCCCTCATGTCCGTCCCCACCTCCCACCCCAAACCAGGGGGATTAAAGAAAGGGGACATCTCCTCGTCGAAGCGGATCAGTTCCTTCATGACCATCACCTCGCCCGTCTCCCGATGCGTCACCTGGCAGGGAGCGCAGGGGTTGAGCCACCGGTTCCCCACCTC
>NW_009611575.1:331-635 GCF_000690535.1 Cariama cristata
TGGCCGGGCGAAAGCGGCCCTTGCCCAGCACCGCGCCGTGGATCAGGTCAGAGGGGCGGAAGATTCGATGGGTGCGAGAGACGACGCGCAACGACTCGGAGCGACCGATGTCCTTCCGTTGGGACGCAGGTGAGCCCACCGAGCCGGAGCCCGGAGATTTATCCGTGCTGCAGCTCCTTCTGTGGGATGGACGGACAGAGGGTCAACCCCAAGGAGGGACCCCAACGGGAAAGGTCGGTGAGCTGGTGGCCTTACGTGACGGTCCGTTGGCGCATGGCACCGGATTCCTCGCAGGGTTGGGGGG
>NW_009611576.1:0-1458 GCF_000690535.1 Cariama cristata
GGAGGCGCGGGCTGGCCGCGGAGTCGGCAGCGATGCCGTGTCGCATGACCCAGCGCTCAGCTTTCAGCCACCCCCTGCCACTGCTGCCTCTGCACAGCCCCAAGCCCCGAGCTCCGGCCAGGGCCGAGCCAGCGTCCCTGGGCGCCTGCACCCCTCAGGCAGCCACGCAGTCCCCCTGGGGCATGTCCTGCAGGGACTCTGTGCCACCCCAACGCCTCCCTGCCCTCGCCCACCATGGTCAGCCCAGCCCCAGGACCCGTCTCCCTGCCACCATCCATGAAGGCACCTTGGCAGCCCAGATCCCCTGGGCGTGGGCAGTGCCCGGTGGCCTCCTGCCCTGCCAGATCTTGCCCCGGCACACAGCACATAGCATGCAGCACACCGTAGCATGGCGTCTTACCATTGAAGGCATTTCTGCTGCTTCCCTCCCCTAGGGAGTCACCACCTCCTGCAGCAGAAGCTCCCAGAAGCTTTCTGGTGACCCTGGCACCCCAATTTGTAGCGTCCCCACCGCATGGTGTGCCCCCAGCCACTGGCCCCCCGACGCCGGCAGCCTATCAGCTCTCTGGTGGCAATCTGGCCCCGCTCATTGGCAACAGGTGCATTTTACCTAATTTAGCCAAAGCATTATTGGCCAAGAGCTGGGGATTAAATGTGGGTCTGAAGCTGGGATAGAAATTCAAGCCCTTCAGGGAGGGACGTCAGACCCTTGGCAGGAGGGCGGCTCTGCCCCCCCGCCCTCCAAGGGAGGCTTAGCAAGGAGGGGGTTAAAAATAGCCCCGGAGCTGTCAGCATCACCCAGACAAGGGGGCCAGGGCTTCCCCCTGCACCAAGCCTCTACCCCAGCGTTGGCATGCACCGTCACCGACTCCCCTGCCTAACCTGGTGCCCTGCCTGGGACAGGCTTCCAGCATGAGGCCGGGCTCCCCCAGTGCAGCATCCCCTCTCTTCACCCCACATTTTCTGCTGGGGTGGGCTGGGGCAGAGCCACGTTGCAGCACCCCACCCCAGATGAGGAAGGGGCCCCTCAGGGGGCTCGGACCATGACCCCCCCTGTAGTACAGGGTCCTGGATGCCATTGGCACCCAGCTCCCGCATCCAGAAAAGGCCCCGTCTTCCCGTGCTGCTGAGAGAACGGGAAATCTGTTCTGGTGCCTCCTCGAAGGCTCTGCCCTCACACACCACAGCCCGTGCTAGCCGCCTTTGCTAGGGCTTGGCCAGGACTGGTGGCTCTGGGGACATGCTGGCCAAGTGGCCCGTACCCTGCAGTGCTATGAGGGGGTTGCATGGGGGCTCAGGATTGCAGTGGGGTCAGGCTGAGAGCACCCTGTTCTGCAAGTTCCCAGCAGCAGGGACATGCAGGAGGTTCTCTGGCTCCTGGTTTTGCCAGGATCCCCATTCCCTGGGTGGGAGCTGGTGATGGCACCAGCCCAGCTCCCCTTGCATCCCACCTTGCCC
>NW_009611577.1:0-4720 GCF_000690535.1 Cariama cristata
AAGGGAACAGCCCAGCTCATTATCAACGTCTAAGATCGTTTTAGGATGACAGTTATCTCACGAGATAAGATAAGAGAGAAAAATCAACCATGCTAACTGCAAAGGGGGAGGGAAAAGAGAAACCACTTCCACCGCCAGCCGCAGGTATCTGGCACAGGAAAGAGCAGGATTAGGGAAACCGGCTCAGGCTGTGGGCTTTAAAACTCATCTTTGAAGGAGACTTGTCCCTTCGACCAAAACGCAAAGGGGCACATCTTCCCGTTTTCCCCATCAAGTCCGGTTTTATTCACAGTTCCGCAGAACCACGGACCATCTGGTGCAGCGCGGGGACCAGACCGACTTCCCCTTTCTATTTCTACCTGCTCCGAGGCTCTGCCCCAGCGGCCGGAGAACCGAGCTCCCGCTGCCCGAGGCTCCACGCCTACCCCATCCAGAATTGTATTACCACTGCAAGGCACACACACACAAAAAAAAAAAACACAACTCCAAAATTATGATTCCAATTTCTGCCGCATTATATAATTAGCATCGTTTGTGTTGCAAAAGTAATTGCAGTAACATTTTTAATTAGTCTATTTGAAGACTAACATTTCTCCAGTGCGCATAATATGTTGACACGAAATTACTGGGTTTGAGGCAACTCTGAATGATTGGAGTTTGTTTTGCTTTTGTTTCTCTCTCGCTTAATACAGTCAATAAAGGCACACACTGAACGCCTGCGTGAAGTTAATGGCGGCAAACCAAGGCCGGCAGCGGCAGCGGCAGCACCAGCGAAGGCCAGAGCTGTTATGGGTTTCGCTTCCGTCTGGAGGGCAGCGAGGAGGTGGGGGAAGGAAGGGTGGGTTTTGAAGGCAGAGAGCAAGAGAGAAATGCTTGCTTGAAAGGTAAGGCCTGCGTGACATTTTCCAGCTGCTTAGTTTTGGTATCAAACCTTGAACTGTGAAAACACAAAACGAGAACACTGGATTTGGAGGATGGGGAGAAGAAAACGTGGGAGAAGAAATTATATTTGGGATGAAGTTTGGAGAGAGATTAAGTCTGAAAAGATCTTTGCTTACTGAGTCATAACCAGGGATAAGAAACGAACGTTTTCCCCAGAAAAGTTACCGCATGAGACCTAAGCATCCACTACTAAATGATGCTTTTTCTTGCTTCCCTTCTCCTCTTAAGGAATCAAGATTTTTCCTTCCCAGATCTTTTCTACTTTGTACACGTGAAAGCAGTAACAGATGCAGGTTATTTTTTGCTCCCAAGTGAGAATCACGTTACCTGGCTCTTCACCTCTACGTGAACACCTCGTCCCCCCCTCTCCCCCAGCTCCCAGGCTGGAAGCCCAGCCCAGCCGCCGCGATGGCAACTCCAGGTTAAACAAACCCAGCTCTCAGCCAGGCGCCCCCCTCACAAAACCTCCCATGCAGGGGGTACCCTGGCCCGCAGGGGGACCGAGAGATGCTTGGACAACAGGAGAAAGATACCCCAAGGATGCCGAGGAGGGAACACGGGCAGAAAAGACAAAGAGAAAGCTGCCGGTTCCCAGAAGCGGCACATTTCGAGAACGAGACCAAGAATTTCACTCTTGACAGCTTTCAAACCAGTTCCCTTTCCTTTACCACCCTCAAAGCACTTCTTAAGTTAGGAGGGCAGAGACAGCAAAGGCGCGGGTTGTAACTCAGCCATACGTCGTTCCTTCACCAAGACAGCCTGCGGATAACGAGATGCTGCTCTCTCCCTCCTCCTGTATTCCCTGGTAATGATATCGGACAGATGGATCTCGAAACCCAGGAAGAGGAGAACACGTACACCCCTTTCTCTGTGTTATTTATGAGTTCACACGAGAGCTCGCATACCTTCCTTCTACAACAGATCATGGTAACGGGGTCAGAAAGCCCCCGCCGTACCGCGGGCTGACACGCAGCCAGCACACGTCGAGCTTCCCCCGGGAAGAGCCGGTCTTTCTGGCAGCTCCAGGCGCATCCACAGCCCTTCAGTCTTCCAACACCCCCAAAATGTCGATATTTGTTGTTAACCACAGACCTCCCGCTGCCCAGCACAGAAACGCTTTCTGGCTCTGCAGGCAGACGTTCGCCCAGGAAGTCTTAAGATGCATACAAGGATAAGGAGGAGATTGTATACAAGGATAAGGAGCAGATTAGCAGGCAATTACGCGGCATTTGTGGTATCCATTAGTATTTCAAGCTACAAAGAGTCAGTTTCTGCTAACTTCCTGCCAAAAGTCACAAGTAATGAGCTAATTAACAATCTAATTATTGCAAATGCCCTAGAAAGAAATCAGGGCACAGGTGAAAACCTACTTAAAGCAGGCACGGCAGTAGGAAACAGCTCAGAAAGGAGACTGGCATGTGCCTTCGCTGCATCCAGCCATCCCACTGAACAACAGGATCAAATAGTCGGGGAAGTTGTGAAAGTTGAATTAAAGCCGCATTCAATAAAGGGAGAGTTAAACACTGCAATCAAAGCTTACGGCAAGCCCCGCAGGGCTGGACAAAAAGAACCCCTACACAAAAGCTCGCCCTGGAGTTCTCTGCCTCCCTGTAAACAGGCACCAAGTCCAACAGCCGCTGCAGCGCAACCCGTGGGGCACAAACCCAAAGCCCCTCGCCAACCCGAGCGGGACCCGGCGCTACAACGGCTCCGGTCAAGAGCTTGACCCGCTCCGGGGACAGGAGCGGTGCCAGCCCCGGCACTCCGAGTTCTTCCTCCCGCCGCAGAACCACCGCTCTCCCTCCCGCAGCCCCCCCGGGGTAGCTGTGATTTCAAAGCAGATGGCAGGCGGCAGCGACTTCGAGGTCGTGCTTGACTTTCCAACTGGGGGAGCGTTCTACGCGGAGACACGGCGTGCCTTCCGTCACGGGGCACCAACTGCACGATGCTCTCGCTGTAAGGAGGATCACACCCACGGACTATCGAACTCTCACCCGAGGACCTCGGAACCTCACGGAAGGGGACGTATGCGAAAAGCCACAGATCACTGACTCCAGGAAAGTATTCAGGGTAACGACTGGTCTGTTCTACACACTGCAGTCTGCAAAATTTCCTGTTGCAATACAGGAATGCAGTTTTCCTGTCTGTAACGCCGGAATAGCCTGCAAAGTGGTTTCTTCAGGCAGAAAGGTATGTTCCAGACCAGTCGCACACCTTTGGAGGGGTCGTTGAGCACAGGGTGCCACCAGCGATCCTACCGGTGTCACGGCAGCCCCGCAGGGCCCCTGCTCCAAGACCCCCGGGACAGGGCTGCGCCGTCTAACGTCCACCGGCGGGGGAGGTCTCCGCAACTGCCAGGCGTGAGCAAGTCTGAGACCACCTTCACGGGCCCCGTTTACGGACCTCGCACTGAAGACTGACTTAATACCGGTTTAAAACATTTAAGGTTTAAACCTTGAAGCAAGCGCACAATTACAGGTTTGGACAATAGTTCCTAACAGCTGGAAGAGAGACTTGAAAAGGCTCCAACCATCTGATACTGAAGGCTGTCGGTGGAACCGAGCAAAGCACCAGAAATGAGACGGGAAAGCCCTGCCCTGCCACCACACGATCCCCGCTAGCTTTTCTAGCGCACTTCAAATTTCAGGGGCGTCGTGTTTGCACAAACGCAGCCTGGTGTGACAGTGCCTGCAGCACAGGGAAAGTCAGAGAATTAACAGCTGGGTAAACCCCAGAAGACCCACAGTAAGAGACACAAGCTGCACAAAACTCCTCTGAGTAACGTGACTTAACTGCCCATGTATGAAACCTCAGGCACCAGGGGAAGCTGTGACCTTGAGAAACACCACCAAGACACGTTTCAGTCTCCACATCTGCTTTCCTTTGCTCGCCAACACCAGCCCAGGCCTTTCGGTGGGGGTTTGGGAGACGGTTTTGGTGTTTTAAGGTCATACTCCTAAGGCAAGAGTCATGGATGAGCAGCACCATTTAGATCGGGCTAGACTTACACCGCTTGTACGGGCGTCTGCAGAGATGCCCCCGAGAGCACCGGAGACAGAGCTGCCGTCCGAGCGCGGGACCCCCCGCGGCACCTCGGGTTCTGGTGCTGTGCCACACCGCATCCCAGACACGAGCGATACAAAGGAGGGCTGCCACGACGAGCTGTTCTTGAGCTATTAGAGCTACACCGCAGTCTTATTTTCATGCAAAACACCTCAACTTGGGATTCAGCCACCCACAAAAATAAAACTCTGTCCCAAATAGTCGTAAGAGCAAAATTTCACCACCAGCAACTGCACACACCAGCCCTGTTCGGCTCCCAAGCCCAGACCTTAACCTCACGCAGGTGTGACCCACACCATCGCGGCCGGGATTAGCCGCGCTCCCCGCGAGCATGTGCAGCCTGCAGTTAGGCTGGCTACAAGAGCACCAGGCAACCAGAGAAAGCCCAGTTAATTCATCCCAATTTCCTGAGAGGAGGACATCGTAAATCCCTGAAGAGCCCCTCCAGAATCCCAGCATTATCAGAACAAAGAATCCGGTCATAATAACCCAGAAGCAACTGCAACGTATTTTGTTATAAAGCCTCATTTTTCCCCAGCAACACAACTAAGCCATTCAAGTTCCTCCCGACTCCATAGTTACAGCATCGGACTGCCACCAAAAAACAATAAACTTCCCTCTGCCCTTTTTGGGGGGATTTATCTCAAGTCTTGGGCGCTTATCTCCGGGCACGAAACCCGACTGGCTTAAAAGCACCGACCAGTTGCTCGGATGA
>NW_009611578.1:0-7300 GCF_000690535.1 Cariama cristata
GGGGGCTCGGCTGCCCGGCGCAGCGCTCCCGCCGTTATTCCGGTATCGTCTAGCTTTCCCCCGGCTGAGGCCGAGCGCCGCCGAGCCGAGGACGCGCCAGCGTGGCGGAGGAGGCGGCTTCGTGTGGCGGGAGCCGGCCGGGGTTGTCATTGCCGGTCCCGCCGAGAGGAACCGAGTAAATAAACAACAGTGCTTTCGTGGAAGGGCGTTGTGGTGCCCGTGTTGGGTTCAGTGGTTGTTGGTGGCCTTAGGTGCCACGCTAGTTGATAAGCAGTTTTTTAAAAGGGTTAAAAAATGGTAAGGTGAGCTCAGTCTGTAGTTGGTAGGCATGAGGGTTAGCGGTTATTTCATCAGCCGGGTTACATCAGTGGTTTCCAATAACGTGGTTTGAGTTTCTTTCCTAGCTTCTTAAGATGTTAAAACTTACACAGCCACGCTGCCTTACTCTTAATATGTAGTGTCCCATGGGTCGTCTTTAGTCACACTTGGTGGAGTGGGCTAAAGCCCTGAAGATTTGAAGTTACTACAGACTTTGAAAACCAAAGGTTGTGTAAAGAAGAGGGCAGGCTGATGAATTGGTTTTGCCACTTCAAGGTGTTTTACCTGATGTAGCTGCTAGCTCTGCTGCAGCACCCTTTCAGTACCCTGGGGCACAGTTCCTTGTGAGTCTGTATTGAGAATCGGAATGGGGAATTGATTCTGCTTGAAAAATGTTGTTGTGGGTGAGCATTTTTGTGCATGTCTGTTTATGTGGGGAGGAAAAATGCATAGTTCTTAGGTCTGGCAGAGATGGGCAGCATTCATTCACTTATGTATTCCATCTGGCAGCAGCTATTAACCTCACCTGCTGTTTGTTCAGTGTTGGTGCAGATGCTGTGATGCCTGCCGTGGCAGGGAAACGTGCAGCTGCAGAAAACCAGTGTTGAGTCCCACTTGTGAATAAACTTGTTTGCTCACCTACCAGGAAAAAAAATAAATTGAAATTCTTTCTTTTTGAGCTGATGCCACTTCTTCAGTTATGCTCAAATCAACTAGATCACTTCTGAAGTATGTGGTTGTGTATGTTGGCTTTTTAAAACCTAATTTCCTAAGGAATGGGAAGTCCAGGACGTTCTTTTTATGAACACAATGAATAGATCTCTGCCTAGAGGGGTGAGAAGGAGCTCTCATCTAAGGAGAGGCTGTTGTCCGTTTGCTGTTTCATAGACAGCAGATGATCTACTAAAAAGTTCAGCCGTGGCGTGCACTTAGGAAACACTGCCATTAGCTGTGGCACCAGCAAGGCTTACTTGATGTCTTGTTCTGCCATAATTAAGGATGTGGTGTGGTGCGTTTTGGGTTTTTTTGGGGTGTGTGTGGTTTGTTGTTTTGTTTTGTCGAATAATGCTGGTGGAGTTGCTCTTCTCTCTCCACGGAAAGATGGAGTGTGCTTTCACTGTTGGATCCTGTCTGGTTTTAGTACCTATGATAAATCCTCGATGTATCTTTTTCTGAACTGGATAAGGAAGAATGCAGTCAGAATGTTATGGGCGAGAAGAATGATGAAGGCTTGTCATGAGAAAAAAGCAATCAGAAGAAAGTCTCTTTTTTTTTTTTTTTTTTTTTAATTTGACCCAGAACAACTAAGCTTCTTGCTTTCTTTTCTTTTTTTAAATTGAGCCTAAAACAGAAAGGCAGTAAGGGATGAGAACAGCATAAAAGACAGAAAATGAATGTGGGAACCAGATAAAACCTATCTACAATAAAAATGTTTGCATTCATTGCTACAGCCACTATCTTCAGGAAAAGCCAATTTGAAGAATGACAAGATCATGACCTAATTACTGTTAAACAAATACTCGTGATGATGGAATTGTGCTGTTTTGCTAACTCCTGCAGTACAGGGCTTTCTGCTAATACGGTGTGGTGTGTCTGACCGCAGGGTAAGTCAGTAAGTGAATAATGAAGATGGATATAAACCTGGAACCCATTGCCAACAGTCTGACGCTTTCCTTGGCGTTACTCTCCTTTTTACCATAACTTAAAAGGGGAATAGAGGTTCCCTGGCAGTTCTAACTTGACGAGCCATTGGTGATTCTGTAGCAATGAGTATTGCTGTAAGACAACAGCTGAACGAGTAGGGTAGTCTTGAGCTCAGGTGAGGGCTTTTTTACTTGCCTGACTTGTTTTGCTGAATTTTCTTATTTTTTGCTCTCTTTTTTTTTTTTTCTATGATGTGGACGAGATCCCCAGCTGAAGATTCATGTACGTGATGAATGTTCCTCATGATGGCCATGAAGGGACCGAAATTCATCAGGATGGTATTAATCCTGTTGATTATGGCTTGTTTCTGCCAGTGTTGTGTGGCAAAAAGGATGAAATACTGCTTTATTCTTTTATTTTGTAATTTTCAGTACCTGAAATAATAGCATGTTGAAAAAAAAATACAACAATCATTGAATGTATGAGTAGTAGGCACACCAATAACTTTCTGATAAAATATGGAAAGTAATGTAAAATACATTATTTTAAATGCTGAAATAATAACATATTGTATGCAGATAAAAAAGAGCAATTATTTGTAGTGGTTTTTCTCCCTGCCCTCTCACCGGTGGTTGATACTTTATCTAAATGGATTGTGTGTTTCCATTTTGCAGTCTTCAGTGTCTGGGAAGATTTCTGTATTTCCCAAAAGCTGAGGTAACTCTTGGGAGATGGAGAATATTGTGCACCGTACATTGCAAGATTAATGCTGTTAAACAAAGCACCATCTTCATGCGGGACTGGAAGTTGGGACTCTTGTGGCAAAGTATTAGTATTGGAGAGGTGAAGAAGGTATTTCCCTCCTTTTCCTCCCCAAGGGTTTGCCCTGTTCCTCCAAAAGAAGCTGCTGGTTTTGCCAGGGTGTAGCTCATGGTTGATGAAGCACTTCCTGGACTACCACCTGTTCATCCTGCAATAGTCAGGGCTCTGAGTAATTAATTGAATTTGGTTTTAGTATAAAGTAATGCTCTGGGCTTAAATCTGATGGCACACCAGCTGTGTCATACTTGCTGTGGTAATAATGCATTCTGTGTGTGGCTGGAGCATGCATTTTAGCATGTTTGCATCAGCAAGAAAACCTAAATCTGGAAAAGCAGGTTTCTTGTGCCTTTTTTTTTTCTGCAACAGTCCATATCTTAAAATATTTTTTTTTAATCTTACACTTTCTAGCTAGATTCTGCCACGACTTACACCTTTAATCTTCTTTGCACTGAATTATACTTTGTCACTATAGCTAAAGGAAGAAATTAAGCTACTTCTCTATCACAAATCAAATAATGTAAACTTTTTTTTTTAAAAGTAGATTTGGGCTGCTATTCTGTTGCCTAAGGACAGGGGTCCAGAGCTGTCATAAATGCTGCAAGTTATCATAGACATCTGCGTAGAGCAAACATTTAACTCTGGGAGGCCAGTATTCTTCTGGAGGAGCAGTTGGAGGCCAGCGGGGCTGATTATGGTGTAGAAAATGGGACTAGTTACCTTTCTATAGGCAGTTTAATCCAACCCAGAGTTTCAGAATTAACAGGCTTTCTTGCAGGGTGCTACTGTGTTAATCATTCTCCAAAGTGGCAAAACATTGGCTAAAGAAAGTATGGGTTTGTATTTTAACCCTTCTAATGTGTACATTGCACAATGCTTCTGACTATAACATCACTACATTTTCAGGTCTTTAAAATTTTTTTTTTTTAAGGTCAAAACTTGGGACTTCGGATGACTGAACGTGGCTGTGGGTGTATTACATTGGCACAGTTGGTTTTGATAGCTGTGAGTCTGGTTTCAGCTAGTGCTGGTTTTTAGTGAATTTGAGAGCTGAAAGCCTCCTTAATGCTCCACTAGTAGTAGTACCTTTCAAAGTATACTGTATGACAGAAATGTCCTGTTGTGTATCTACATGGGTAGTAGAGAACTTTGTATTTGAACTGAAAAGAGGATTGCTAACAAAAAATGTAATTGGCACCTCTTTTATATTTTCCACAGGCTAGCAACTGTTATGTTCTGCTTAACTATGTCTGCAACATACGTTGATCTCCCACGTACAGATCTTTAGCAAAGCCTGGCCTTGTGACCCTTCAGCTTGTGATCTGTTGCTGAATCTTTTCTGAATTTTTTTTTTTTTTCTTTTGGAGACAGGTTAGGAGGAAGAGTGGCCGAATAACTTAGTTTTTTTGCTACAGCTCCAACTAGCAATCCCTGGACTGCTAGGTGGTGAAAGTTACAGGCTCTTGTAACTACACACTTGTAGTGTGTAGGCTTGAACTGGCGCTTTATGGTTGTAGGGACTACAGGAATGTGATTTACTGGATACTGAAATACTGTTTGTAAAGACTGTCGTTCGTACTTTAAAGGTGCTGCAAAGCAGGGAATATGTCTGAAAAAAGCATTTTGGGGAAGAGGGTACTTCTTGGTAGTGAACTTGAGCATTTCAGATACAACCATCACATTACTGGTTAGTAGAAGTTAACTCCCTCTGATCATGCAGGGCAGTATTCAGTTGGTGAAAACCAGTTCATTTCTATGCTGCCAATTGGTGTTTAGCATAAACAAGGCCTTAAAACTGGTGTTTGTACTGATCTAAATGGGATGTAGTTCTTCACTGCAGTACTTGTGTCAGCTATAAGCTGCTCAGAACCGGGTTACTTAAGCTGGTGGGAATCTGCGATACTGCTGTGACTTCTGCTGGTGAATCTGTTCTCTTGATAAACTAGAGGTTCCGCTGGTGCTGCAGGCAAGGATTTCTGCCTGCTTTAGGTAAAATGGTAGCAGAATCCCTGTTAATGTCAGCAGTCTCTGGTGTTTCTTCTCTTATCGTCGCTGGAACATGTGGCTTGTGGGCCATAAACGTGGCACTGTGCTCTTCAGTTCTGTGTGGCTGCTCTTAGTCGTACCAGTGGCCCTCTTGCTGAAGACAAAAGACTTATTCCTCTATTGCCATTGTTGAGAAACATGTTGCTTAATACGAAAGAGAGTGTCAGTGTATCTTGTGACCCTAAAAATTGATGACTGCTATACTTAATATGTCATTGCTGTAGGTATGAAATGACTATTCCTGATCAATCTTGGACAAGGTGGCTTAGTTTTTTAATTGGTGTAATTATTTTCGATTTAATTTGTTAGGGGAAAAATACTGTGCTGGATCCAACAGCTTGAGGCCACTGCAGCTCCGTGCTCCCAGGTGTAACCAGTAGCAAGGCTGAAAATGTATTCCCGTTAGGCATAAGTACATAGAGCACACGTATACATGACATATACATGTATACACGTCTGACCATGCAGGTCAGGCAGACACACACACTCACAGGAACACAGACACTTTTAAGAGTACCATCATGTGAAGCTGTTGCAGAGAATGGCTGAACGTGACCCTTAACAAAAAGAATACCATCTCTCTGATTTTTCATATCTCCTTCCTTCTAATTCCTTTGAACCTTTTTTCCTCTCCAGATCTGCTGTTGCCAGCATTAGGGGCATTTCCCTTCCACCATGCCACCTTACCTAGTATACGGGTGTCATTGTTTGACCCCAGCTGGCAACTCAGGCCCACACAGCTGCTCGCCCACTCCCCCCCAGTGGGATGGGGGAGAGAATCAGAAGAGTAAAAGTGGGAGAAAACTCGTGGGTTGAGATAAAGACAGTTTAATAGGGAAAGCAAAAGCCACCCATGCAAGTAAAGTAAAATAAAGAATTCATGCACTACTTCCCATGGGCAGGCAGGTGTTCAGCCATCCCCAGGAAAGCAGGGCTCCATCACGCATAACAGTTCCTTGGGAAGACAAACACCATCACTCTGAGTGTCCCCCTGCCTCCTTCTTCTTCCCCCAGCTGTATATGCTGAGCATGATGCCATATGGTATGGGATATCCCTGGGGTCAGTTGGGGTCAGCTGCGTCCCCTCCCAACTCCTCGTGCACCCCCAGCCCACCCGCGTGCGGGGCAGAATGAGGAGCAGAAAAGGCCTTGACTCTGTGTGAGCCCTGCTCAGCAGTAACTAAAACATCCTGGAATTATCAGCACTGTTTCCAGCACAAATCCAACACACAGCCCCATACCAGCTGCTGTGAAGAAAATTAATGCTGCCACAGCCAAAAGCAGCGCAATGGGGCTAAAGCTTCCCTTTTACCTCTGTCCACACCTGCTTTATAAACTGCTAGAAGTATCAAAATCACAATCTTACATTCTTTCATATTTGCAGAATTTTGTGTTTAAGCAGATTCTCTACAGCAAATGTGTTCAATCTCATTTTTTTCAGCCTCGGTTCATTCTTGTGGTTAAAAGGGAAAAAATACTCCATGGTCTTCTCTTACAGACTGACCCGTGTTACTGTTTTCATGCGTGTTTTTTCAAGTTTCTTAAAAATGTACTTTCTTTAGTTATGTGCTTCTGAGATGATCTCCCACAGCATAAACTTCTGTTGCCAAGAAACCTTCGAAGGGGTGCTGAGCTTTGTAATGTTGCTCTTGTTTTGCCCATTTTCTACACCCTAACAGCAAAGGCACAACTGTGTTAGTTAAAGCGAGGAGCAGCCCTAGTGAAGTTACAGTCTGTAGTAGGCAGCAGCCAGTACAAAATTCTGGTCCGGTGGTGCCTCTGGACCTTGGTGTCAGCCTGCTGACTGGGGTGCCTTGACTTTCTGGCATCACTGTGTAACTATCTGTCCTTTTGTAATGGATGCGCTCTTGTAAAATAAAATGTTGTAAAATAAAACAGGGGGTGGGGGGCTTCACGGAGGTCTCTACCTGCAGCCATACTGCATTTTGGTGTGAATTCCCTTAACGTTCAGAATTCTGTTTTAGCAGGCTTATTCACAGAAGTGCCTGGTTTACAAAGCATCATTTCCTTGGTGTATGTGAAGGACTGCCAGTCTAGGCGTTGTGTGGCACGCTGCTGGCTTGGGTGCTGAGGGCAGGAGGACTCTGTTAAGGTTATGGCTGGAGTCTGCTAAGCCGGGTTTTATTCTTTAACCGGTTTGCCTACCATCACACAGGACGCCTTGGGTACTTGGTTAACCTGGAGCGCAGTTTGACCGGTTTGCTGTCTGAAAGCCATGGGGCGCTTCCTCACGTTGGCGTTGTAGGGTCAAATTCTGACTTGCACGGTGGCAGATCAGTGAAGACTTGCACAGAGGGATGGAGACTAACGCTGATCCCGGCTTTAGCGTTACCTCCTCGACTGAGGCTTTCCCCGGGGAGGAGGGAGGTGTGGGTACCCACGCCGGTGTCTTTGCGTCAGCTCTCCCGGGTGACTCGGAGGTGTGCTGCGCGGTGCCTTTGCAGAGGAGAAG
>NW_009611579.1:0-265 GCF_000690535.1 Cariama cristata
AAAGATTTACTACCGTCTGCGAAACCAACCGCAGATTTGGAGACTAGGCACGGTACACACTGATATGGAGCGCCGCTCCTTTGTTAAGCTTTACTGTTCCTTGAGCAGACGCCAAGTGAAGAGCTGTATTTATCTTTAGAAACATAAGAGGAAGTAATTAAAAAAAAAAAAGATCCGTCTGTTTCCGAGAGCTCGTCCCAGGAAAGGGCTGTTCGGGGCCCGGAGGGTTACTGGCAGGGGGACGGAGAAAAGAGGTTTTCCAGCG
>NW_009611579.1:470-803 GCF_000690535.1 Cariama cristata
TGAGGTCCCTCCGGAGGAGCCCTCCACAAAAACGCTGCGGTAGGAACCGCTTTAAGGCGCCACGGCGCTGCAGAACGAAGAGCTGCGATGGGGCAGTGCCCACCGCCCAGACGGAGAAGGTGAGGTGGGTGTCCGGGGGGTTTCTCCCAACTCGGAGGGACCGGGAGAGACATGGAGCTATGGAAGCTGCTGGGAGCAGCATCCTCCCCCCCGGTGCCACCAACTGAAAACACTCACGTGAACCTTGGCTTTTGTTCTCTCCCGAGGGAGGAACTGGCTCCAAACAGCGGGTCCTCGCCGTTCAAGCTGTGTGCTCCGCCTGCAGCACGGAGG
>NW_009611579.1:1205-3384 GCF_000690535.1 Cariama cristata
CTAACCTCACTGAAAACAGCTGTGCCCGGCTTGCGCTTTGCAGGCTGGTTAGATTTGCAACCACACTCCCAAATCTCTACAAACCACAACTCGAAAGCCTCCATTCCAGCAAAAGTTCCTGAAGAATCCAGTTTGCCAAAAAGCAAGACAAAGTTGCCACAGAGGGAATCCGCCACCCACCCAAACTCCCCAACCCCGGGTGCCTCCAAACGTCCCTCTGGAAGGGCCGGGAGCAGCAGCAAAGCATCAGACCATACCCAGGGGTCTGCAGAGGACTCACGGTCCTCAGCTGGGGGAAATGCTGCCGGACACTGACTGCCCCACGCCAGCACCCACCACCCACCGGGGCCTTACTTGGGGGGAGACAGTGGTCCCTAGTGCGAGCAAAGCACTCCAAACCACGAGGCTGCCTGACACAGGGCATCTTACAGACTCAGATTCACTTGTCTAAAAAAACCAGAAAACAAAAAGAAAATCATGGTTCTCAATGTCCCACAACTGTCTTGGGGCATTTGAAGAGTCTCAAGCATCGCTTCCTCAACGGAGCATCCTCGGAGCAGGAGGCAGCCTTGCGGAGCAGCCTTGGTGGCGGGGCAGCCAGCACAGGCCAGGACGCTGCCGGCAGCCCATCCTGGTGACACGCTCACCGGGCCGAGACACACCGGGAACACTTGCATCTCCTCCAGGTTAAAAAGGGCTGGGGTCGTCCCGCCGCGGACGTTCGCACGGCCGGGCTGAACGCGTGCTGTGCCGGCTTGAGTGTGGCCCAACGCAGAAAGGAGAGCGGTCTGGCTCGGGGCGGCCCGCCGGGCTGCCGGCTTTTTCCAGTTGTGGGAAGCAGCTCTGCCTGATCTAGACCGCTACTGGAAGGGGCTCGAGCTGTTTGCCGACGGGGGGCTGGCAATGCCGTAACGCAGACCCAGCGCTGAGCACGGCAGTGCTCCTCCAGGCACCACTGAGCAGCTGGAGGGACAATACAG
Source organism: Cariama cristata (assembly GCF_000690535.1). Classification (NCBI taxonomy): domain Eukaryota; kingdom Metazoa; phylum Chordata; class Aves; order Cariamiformes; family Cariamidae; genus Cariama; species Cariama cristata. The sequence goes on from NW_009611579.1 coordinate 2,186, forward strand.
GACAGCGGGGACGGTTTTGGAAAGCACCTTTACCTTGGCAAAGAGCATGTTTGTGGGCCTCCAACAAATTCACCGCCTTGGATGTCCCCAGCACTGCTTCGCAGACGGAGAAAGGCTTCAGAGTGGCGCGGAGAGGAGGGCAAGGCAGAGCTGCAGTCACGGCCGCAGCCAGGGCAGTTCAGGGACGCGGGGGTTCGGGAAGGGAGAAATTTCTCTTCAGTTATTTACCGTGATCGGTATTCTCAGTGCAGAACGGCTGGTATTTGGGGGATGCAAATCTCATGATTTACCCGTGCTCCTGATCAAACACTCCACAATCCACTTCAGAGCAGAGCTGCTCTCCCGGCTGCCCCTCAAGGACAACTGCCCGGGCAGGACGCTCGGGGCTGAGCCGGGGCAGTGGGGTGACCCTGTCTGCTCAAAACCTACGCCCACGGGAAGGGGGAATCATTAAGAAATCCACTAACAAGACTTGTTAGAGCAGCATTAAGTCTGACCCTCACCCTTCACCGGCGCAGAGCAACATGAACCAAGACAGTGGAAGCAGCAGTACGTGCCAGCGTCACCTAAATTCTCTTTTTTTTACCCCACTTCCTCCTCGCCCCGGAGAGGCTGCGGTGCGATGCTCGGTGCCGAAGAGCGGGTGTAGCTGCCAGACGAGCTCAGCGGAGCTGCAAGGGCCGCTCAGCAGCGCAGGATGCTCCATCCGTCCCCTTCCCTGCCCTCCGCGGCGCCCACGGGCCGATGCCCGGAGCAGGGGCCGCGCAGGGCACCCCGGCACTCCTGCCCACGCCTTCCCGCGGATGCTGCAGCTTCAGGTGCAATATAGGAGCAGCTTAAGGTCATAAAAGGCTGTGTTAGACTGATTGCTGCTGTCTGGAGGCGAAGGGGCTGTACAGCCTGGTAGATGCAGGGTTACTTATACAAAACAGACCCAAAACGTTTCCAATACAGACTAAGCAACAAGAAGATTTTTAGGCTGATGTGGTGCCAGCATGCACAGCTCCTGAGCACACCGGTGATGACACGAGAGGGGACCTCGCTGGGTATAACCTAATCCAGTCCTTCCACGTTCACAGCAACGCACGGTTTGTAAAGCCCCATGTCTGAAACGCTACCAGATTCCACAATTAACCGAAGTTGTTTCTGAGGAACCGACGTGCTGTTTGGACGCAGCCCAGGGCACAGGGCTGGACCCC
>NW_009611580.1:0-6176 GCF_000690535.1 Cariama cristata
GGCCGGGAGCCGCCGGAGAGCGCAGGCTGCCTCCCGAGTATCCTCTTGAAAAGGAAGGAAAATGTTCAAGTCGTAACTGCCTCGGTTGTCGAGGCGTGTCCTGGGGAGCGTCATACCTTATCGCGGGTATTTTCGGACGCCCTTTGTAGGCCAGCTGCCCTGTCAGCCCCAGTCTTACGTAAAACTGATACGTCATGCCCGTCTTGAGTTGAAGTTTGCAGTAATTAGATAAAATGAAGCGCAGTCTTACAGGATTTGTGCTGGTCTGAGGAGTGAGCCCTGGCTTTTCCTTTATGCCACAGATCCCATGAAATTTAAATTCTGTCCGTTTTTTTTCCCACTTCATGTAATGGCTTATGGTTGAATTGCAGCAAATACCCTTTTTCTTAAACAGTTTCTTGTGTGTGTATGGATTAGTAGGAGAAATATCCTCTAAACATGCTGATTAGTTTCGCTTTTTCAACTGCTCCACTGTCACCAAAGCTTAGGAAACAGCACTGCTCATCTTGTGCCATATGTTTATCGTAGTGTTTTATGAGTTGTAATCAGTAAGTTCACTGGGCTGTGTTGAGTTGATTTTTCTGGGCTTCTGTCACATTAGCAACTACTAATAGTCAATAAGAGCTCATCTGACTCTTTTTGGTGCAATTGTTCCTCTGTAAGGTTCACACTGGTGCGTGCACATGTGCAGATGCTTTGGTACTGTAGAGGGCTAAAATAATAGGAAAGCTGTTGAGACTTTTATGGAATAAACAGTTTTATAAAATATTACCATTTTGTGAGAGGTGCATTATTCGTATATGATTAGTCATACTTTGTATGACTGGATTTACAAGCACTGCTCAATTTGGTTTTTCTTAATTTGTTCTTTTAATGAGTGCTTTCCAAAGCAGCCAGTTTACCTGTTGCATTTCTGGTTGGAGGAGTTACATACCCTCTGTACAGAAGTGTTTGTGCTGCCTAAAAGAAACTGGTTGCTAATAGAGGTTGGACTGTACTGCATACAACTCTACTTTTGGCTAGTCTTTTGAAATTGAAGATTGTCTATCCAGGGTGATTTCTCAATAGGTTTTTAACATATTTATCTTGCAAGTTGTCTGTTGTAAATGTTGCAAAATTTAAGATTCTTCTGTATAAAATGTTTTATACGATGTTGTGTGCTTTTCTGTGTACTTTCTGTAACAAGTTGCTCTTAATGTGTGCTGCACACAATTCAGTGTTTCCTAATTGGTATGGTCTGTTTTGTACAGTGTACACAGAGTGAAATGAAACTGGCTGATAGTTTTGTAGTGGTCTGTATTTGTCAGTACTTGTTTTTTAAAAATTTGAGGCAGTATGATGAGAATGGGACTTAATGTATCGGTAACCCAGTTTTACCAAATAGCTTTGTCTCTTTTTTTTTCTTTTCTTTTTTTTTTTTTTTTTTTTTTTTTTTCTGGCTTCCTTAAGATCATCTATAGGTCTTTGGAAAAAGTGCATACTGGATTGTATGGGGGAAAAAACTCTAATGTTAGAATGAAGTTTAAAAGTGAATGTTTGAAGGGAGGCAGTGAAAGCATGCTGTATACTCCCATTTTGTAATTCCTAAACACAGGTAAAATAAGCACAGATCAGTACTTAAAAGCCAACTTTCCGTAACTTAAGAGCTGGTATAGCTGGGCCACTTTCCCTTCTTTTTCCTTCCAAAATGATTGCCTGAAACAGTGTTGTGGTTTTTTTTTCCTCCCCCTATTAGGATGGCAAGCTTCAATGAAAAGTGGGAGTCTGTCTTATATTCTACCATGCAATCGACTGCCTGTGCAGTTAATGAGTCAAGTGAGAGTTTATACCTCCAGTGGTCAGAAAAAAGATCTTGGATCAGAAGGTACAAATAGATCAACCCCTGAAGAAACCCTGCATAAAGTTGGAACAGGTAGTACTAAACTAAAATGAAGAGTATTTATATAACTGTAAAAACTCTTATGTATTTACCAATTGATAAGTTTGGGTTTTGTTTTTTTTTTTCAATTGTGTGATATTACAGTTGCAGAATTCTTAGTAGTTGTTGCTTTTGGGCATCCTTATATAAATTTCAAATGCATAAGCAGGGAGGGATGCTGAAATTTTTTTCTTTGTCATTCCAGTACTTAAGGGATTTAAGTTTAGAGTAATCAAATTTAAAGTGGTGCTGATAAAATGTGGATGTCAGAAGGGATTAGGTAATTTAAGGGATAAGAAATGGAATGTATTACTTGTCTTTGACCACTTTGCTTGCTTACTTGAATTCTTTTTGTAGTATTTCAGTTTTGTTGTGTGAAATGAACTAGTGATAAAGATTGAATGAGTGTGAATACTGAGAACTGTGACTTCTCCGGGTCAGGCTATAGATGACTGCTAAAGAAGTGGAGCTGTTTCATCTGCTAGAGCTTTCTAACTTGACAATTGTCAGAACTGCAGCATTCACATTTAGCACTTGATACAATGGACATAACCTGACCCTTTTTGCTGTTCAGTTTGATTGTCAATCGTGTGCTAGTTAAGTGCTTGTGAAATTCAGAGCTGTCTTGTCCTTGCCTCATTGTAGCATCCTCTATTTTTATTGTGTTTTAAGTGTAGGACTGCACAGATACATGTTTGGAAGACTACTGTGCTTAAGAGACGATAATGCTTTTTAAAATGAAAGCTCTCTTTCTGTGTGCTTTTGTCTAAAATTAAGTGGTCTACTAGAGAAAATTTCCTTCTTTTCATTGTCAGGTTACTTGCAGATTCCTCAGGCTTGCAGCGGTCTTTAAAAGCTAGTAATTATAGCCAGCTAAGAGTATTACTTTTCTGATGTTTGGAAGTACAAAAGTGGATCTTAAATGTTGTTCTCAGTGTAACAATTAGATCTTGTTTCTTAAGTCTATGATTGGATTTTAGAAGAGGATAATACTTAAGACTGTTTATGTTTCGTGGAAAGTCTTGAGCTGAAGATGGTTGCTAGAGGGTGAGATTCTTGCAGAAGAATGTCTGCCTGAATACAGCAAAAGACTGTAGAGCCAGTTGTGGTTGTTGGTGTTTTCTGGTTTCTTAATGTGCAGTTGCCAGCGTTAAAAATCATACATGTGAAAATAGTCGAGCACTATTGCTTTCATGATTGCTGTAAGTTTATGTAATTGTTGACGGTCATCAGAATGGGTGTTCCCACCTTCTCTCACCCCTATTTGATTATTCCTTCTCTTCTGATGGCATTAAAGGTGTTTAGACCTGTTTTGTGAAAAAATAAAATTGCTTTCTTGTTTTGCAGAGCTAGGGCAGCAGTAGGATGGATCAGTAAGCTGATCCTGCTCACTGTCTCTAAAACGACTGGAGGAGAGATGCTGCCCTTTGTGGCAGCGCAGCCTTGAGTCGTGATAAGCCTTGAGTAGAACTGCGCCACGTGGGCACCATGAGACTTACCTTTTGTTGAGAGTGGGGGCTGACGTATGCAGGTGTATATGAAACTGCAGCCTAGAGATACTGTCCATAGATGAACAATCACTTTGAAGTTTATTTTGGAATGCATGTAGTTATATGCACGCTTTGTATAGGGGGTGTTTTCTGCAACCTAGCGGATAGAATGTTCTTGTGAGTTATGGACGTATTACTACTGTTTATTTAAAAACACATGGTATTTTGATAGAATTCTGAAAAGGTAATATACTGCTTGTAGAGATTGGCATACTCTTCCAGTAACTGAAATATTTAGCAAATAGTGCATCTCTTCTGGACCTCCATTTCTTTATCGGTAAACTTGGGAAACACTTTTCATGTTGATGTGGTATTGAAAATATTTATGTATTCATCTAAAAAAAGTTCTATCATATCAACCCCTGCCTGTCTGAAAAACAGTAATTATGAAGTATTCCGTATTTTTTTTTTCCTCACTGATGCACTGTGATTTTGTCCAGCCTCTAGGCCGAGGTAGTAAACCTGAGAAGAGTACTTGATGTACATAGATATCTCTGCATAGGTACAAATTTTGATTTTTGTGCCTTTTTTTTCCCCCTCTGAAATCTTATGACCTAATCTTTCATTAAATAGTGTTGGTGATATTTCTTTTAATTAAATAAATGGTTGCACGCAGTTTCTGAAAAGAAGCTACTACTCAGTTTTTGCTAAGCAATCTTAGTTGAATTTTTTTATCATGAATATTGATAGATAGCTGCCTGGTGTTTTAAACCAGGTAAGAAAAGAAAGGAAAGCAACAGCAAAGAGTTTTTTGCCTTTGTTTTTGAGTCAAACAATAACTGATAGAGATGACTGGTTTAGGAATGCTAGTTATTTATGGTCCATCCTTATTTCTTGTGTGATAAGATCAGTTTCATAAATTTAAAAGTGTTATTTTTCCAAGAAAGTATATTTGGATTGTTATTAGCCATAGTGCTCAGCTGCTGTTAGGGCAATAACTAAATCTGACCTTTGAGTAATTTGGGTAGCATGTTAAGCTCGGCATATTTAATTAACACAAACCTGCTTGAAAAATAATCAATTTTTTAAATATATCACTTTCAATAAGATCCATTTTAGTTTTGTTAAGGACGGTGGATGTGTGGCAAACCTCCAATGTTAGAGAGTGTCAGGGCGCAAAAGAGTGGGTATGTATGTTGGTTTGACATGTTAGAATAATGTTTTTGTTCTGAAAACTGTGTTGAGATGTACGAGATAAGGACACAATATTTGTTTGTAATTTCAAGTAGTACTTCTGATTTCTAAACAGAAATCTCACTGAAGTTCCAGTAATTTTTTATTTTCCAAGTATTAAGATTCATGTAACAGTACTGTAAATTGTATTTTATTGGCTTTTTATTGAGTCATATCCTCAGATTTCAAAACCAGCTAAAATATTTTTTTTTTTCATTCTAGCTGCAGATTGTGACACAAGATTTGTGGATTTTAGTTCAAATTTGTTTTTAGGAGCTAGCTTTTTGTAAGTGAAAAAGCTTCAGTCCTTTAAAATTGAATTACAGCTTGACAGCTCTATGAGACTCGGTTGATCAGCAGCCATCAACTGTATAGAATCTAAAATTTTGCATAAAACTTGCCCCAAACTAGAAGTACACTGTTCAAATATATTTTAAAAATTCAGGATACTTTCTGAAGTATGTTGCAAGTTGGTGCTCTTCTGCAAGGTGCTAGGAGTTTATTGATCAATGCTATCTGAAATGTCTTATTTTGGTGTGTTTTTTTTTTACTATTTCTGTCTTTTATTTTGAGAGTCTTAAATGTTGGAAGTGTAGTAAAAATTTTTTAATTGTCAGAGTGGAAAACAAGATTTATTCTTGTTTTATTATCTCAGCGGAACTCTTTAGTAAAAAGAAAATTAGATACTTCCATATTTACAGTGAACTTTATTTTTATTTTACAGGACAAGATACAACCAATGCAGGTCAAAAGCAGTCTTTCCTTAAAGAGCCAATCCAAGTAAAAGGTAAAGAAATACTTCCTGTGTTGAAACTTACTGCTGTCAGCTAGTAGTCAAGAAAGATACATATAAGGAAACTGTGATTCCTCTTCAATTGTGTAAGAATTTATGTAAATAATATTTTAAAACACACTCATATGTCAACTTTGTTTGGTACCCAGTTGTTTGAAAATGACTCCTGAAAAATCAAATATGGCAGTATTCCATCTAATTACTCACTGTTCTATGTCTTTTTGTAATGGTTTTATTTAAACTGATGAGTTTGTCAGGAAAAGACTAATTTGTTTTATCATCTGTTTTCACAGTCTGTTTTTAGGCATGTCCATTCACCATCTCAGGCTTAATGTGGCTAAGCTGAATACTTGATCTTCCCCTGTTCCTTGTTCTAAGTCTTCCTCTGTTCCTTCTTATTGCTGACTTAATCTAATCAGTGTTGCTTCTAAATATATTTGGACCACATGAACTGCCTAATCTGAGGCCTGCAATGTTCCCATTTGTGCCTGTAGTAGTCTGGTGGGTTGACCTTGGCTGGATGCCAGGTGCCCCCCAAAGCTGCTCTGTCACTCCACTCCTTCACTAAACAGGGGAGAGAAAATATAACGAAAGGCGTATGGGTCGAGAGAAGGTCAGGGCGATCATTTGGCAATTACAGTCATGGGCAAAACAGACTCGACTTGGGGAAAATCAGTTTAATTTGTTACCGATCAAATCGGAGTAGGATAATAAGAAAATAAAAACTAAATCTTAAAACACT
>NW_009611581.1:0-8021 GCF_000690535.1 Cariama cristata
TATGAGTGGAAGCTGTGAGTATTGCCTGGTTCCACTCACCTTCTGGTTTTCATTTGAACAGAAATCCATCCTGGTCCTTCCAAACAAGCCAGTCTGCCTTTTCTTGAACTGTGGGAACAGTTTCAGGGAGCTGCAGGGACATTGTGTGTACCTCCCCTGAGCAGAGTAGCTCTCTATAGGGTTGCTTTGTAGTTTCATATCACAGCTACCCTCCAAGTCAGGAGATTTGCTGGAAAGTAGGAATGGGAAAGTAAAGAGAAAGAGTCCAGCTCGGGTTGTGCCATGTCCCAGCTCACCTTCTGCTCACCCGTGTGCTGCCCAGGACGACCGGGTGTGCAGCCCCAATATGCTGTGTTCACTCGCCCTCGCTATGTCATGTTTTATCTAGCTCTCAGTGGCAGCGATAACGCAGCTTGTGGTTTGCAGGCTATGACTAACTGTTCTTAAAGAATAGTCCTGCCCTGGTCTCTGCCCAGCCACGTTCCAGCCCCATCTGTCTGGCTGGTGTGCCTGCTGGTGTGCTAGCACCGTGTTCTCCATGCCCGAAACCCCATTTCCATGCCCACAGGACCAAGAAAGTTCTCCAGTGCCAGGCCTGCGTGGACAGAGAGCCTCCCTGTCAGCATCACTCCCATCCGCTCTGCAGATTTGTGCTGCTGCTTCGCACCAGCGGAAGGTAAACTGTAGCACTGGAGTACAGTGCTGTCACTGCCATGGCAGGACAGGAGAAGACAAGGACCTAAAGTCCCCTGTAATGACCACAGCAGCCTGCAACAGCCTAATTGTTTCCAGTATTTGAAGTCTTTGCCTCCTGGAAACAGTTGATAAAGAAGCATCCCTTGCTAGGCAAAACCTCTGACCATATAGGGACCTCTGTTTTAGTTTCCATCATTTGTGAGGACAGCAGCACTGCTCTGGAAGGCAATCTGCAAAAGGTTGTGTCCTGCAGAGCAGAGTCCATCCACTGAGACCAACACCAGCCAGCCAATCTGTTATCCTCAGCTAGCATCCCTTTGCCATGCAGCCTGACAGTCCCAGTAACCCAGGGGCTTTTCTTCCATGCCCACAAAGCCAGGGTTGGCTGTAATTCATGCGATACTCTTCCAGTTGCTTTCTCTGATGCCTGTTTTCTCTAGAGGCTGCTCTCTCTCTCTCTCTAGGTTTGCTTTAGCAAAGATAGAATAAGGTGCACATTTCCCACTTTCCTTCAAAGCCATTCCTGCCTTTCCGTACTTTTTAATGCTTTTCTGGCCTTTCTGCAATTACCTAGCTATTACTTTTGCAGAAACCATCCTCCTTCAACTCTAAATTGTTTCCACTTTTCTTATGGCTCCCTTTCCTAATTAATTTCTTGGCTTTTCTAATTAATCTCCCTGCAATGCTGTGATGCTAGTAAAATCAGAGGGAGAAAGGATTTTGTGGGACCCACGAATTGCTTGAAAGCTAACAACCTTGCTAAAGCAGATTTAAGAGACGTTAGGTACAGGCTTGCTCTGTGTGCAAACCTTGACTCAGCACATATGCAAACAGGCTCCAAAAATAGACTGCACTTTCCCAATTCACATGTGATGCATGTGCCGTATTTCTGTGCTGTGCTTTCCAAAAATAGCATTCACACACGATTGGTTGGTCTAAATCTGTGAGTATTTAGCTGCACGCTTTTTCAACACAGGCATCAAAGCACCGGGCTCCACAGCCTTTTCATAGAGGGATTTTTCTCATGGGCACCTCCCCCTTTATTCACAAAAATAAGAGTTATGTCCCCTCCCGTGTGCAACTGCTGAACATCCCCGTGGCAGCTGCACAAGCCCCTCACGTGGAGAAGTGACATTAGGTGTCGGTTGAAAGGTATTTTTAGCTTCTTTCCATGCTCTCTAGCAGCTGGAAGCAAAGAGGTAACCCATTGCCTAGAAGCTAACCAATTCCCCTGAAACATCAGCAAGGGCTCTGCAGAGCAGTAACCCAGAAACTGCAGTCTGACAAGCCGAGGTTCTTTGCACGCAGATCTGAACAAAGAGCTTGGTCAGAAACAGAATGAAAGGCTTCTCTTCTTTACTTCAGGGGAGCAAGTGAGTTTCTGGGTTATGTGCAGATGTCTGCCAAAGAGAGACTGGAAACCAGAGCTGAACAGGTGGAGTGCTGGTCTGCTCACAGGCATTGTTTCTTTGTGGAATAAAGCAACTAAGGAGTTAAGGAGTAACAGCTATGCTAGTACTGTCTCTTAAGTATGGCCCTAAATCCATGGCCCAGTACGGCCCAGTGCTAGCATGTTTGCTACAGTCCAGCAAAAGACTGTACGGTATTACAAATCGAGGGATGCCTCACAGGTTTCCACCCACGCTTCAAATGTATCTCTGAAAACACACCCACTATACTACAGGCACAAGAACAGTACATAGGAAGAGTCTATACTCTGTGTAGTGACACTGCAAATTTGTTTTTAAACCTCCTGATGCTAAAGCAAAAATGGCATAACCGCGTAGCAAAAACATATAAAGTCACTATACCCACTTGAATGCACCCCAAAGTGTACGACATTAGCTCCGTCCCGTCAAGCCTTATGTCAGAGCAGGCACTATCCTTCGTCCTGCAACTACCATATGCAACTACCGCGTGTGCTATCCGTATCTTGTTTCAGATCCAGCTGGTCCTACTGGATGATCTAATGCTGCACCGATCCCGTATCAATGGTCATTAATTGTGCAACCACAGCCTGAGGTGAAAAGGACAAACAGAGGTGATATATGAGTCATATCACTTAGCAGATACGGTCTTCAAAAGCTCTAGTGATAAGAAGAGATCCCAGCAAAGTACACTTCATTATCCAAATCTGTCTCCCATTGAGCAGATAACACCAACATGTCCTCCAAGTCTGAGGAAAGGGATTTAACTTGCAGGAAATCCAGTGTCTTAAGAACAGCCTGGGTCAACCTCATTTGGGGCCAATATTGCAAGGTGCCAAGTACTTAATGACAGCATACTGCACCTCCCTTTCCCTTATCTAAAATAGCCTACTACTACCGGTACTTCACTTATCAAGTGCTGCTTTATACTTATTGAACTCCGACAGCTTTACTCCTAAATACACCAGCATACAAATATGCTGGCATGACTCAGAGCTGGTACCATTGGTGTTTTTTTTTTCATGTAGCAGGAATGTTTAAAGATAAAAATTAATGCAGTTACTCTAGGGGCAGAGAAAGAAGTCAAGGAGCTGGCAGCTCAAATCCCATTACTTGCTGATATCTTTGCTGAGTCGTCTCAGGTTCTGACCGAGGGTCCTTCACATCTGCTTTTGCACATGGCGGAGATGTTTAGCTCTTACAGACACTTTAGAAGAAAATTCTTGAGGGTTTACAGCTTTCTCTCTGTTCAGTCATCTTCACTGCAACGCCAACGTCTAACATAGTATTGTTCCCCAGGAAAATAAAGAGTGAATTATTCCTATCCCTCCTGTCCCAACCCTTTGACTCCCATCAGACTTTGAGCCTCCTACAAACCTCTACCAGAAAAGCAGTGCTACGAGCTGCTGATACCCAGTTTGCAGTGGAAGTACAACAGCGACCTAGGACTGCTGACTGGACTTGGGTCATAAAGGGTATCTAAAAGAATATGCCCAAGATGGAGGCTCTGCACCATTTCAGCCCTATTCTCCTATGAACAGAGCAGGTTCAGCTATTCATGAAACACCTCCGCTGTTCAGCAGTGCAGAAGGAGCCAACAGCCCCGCTGAGCTGGCACAGACTGTGGGGTAAAGCAGCACAGAAGTGTTGGTGTGTGACAGACAGGCTGTCTCCTCCGCTCCTCGGTCACCACGTAGCACTGGGATGTTAGTGTGCAGATGTGGGTGGGTATGTGAGCGTGCTCTTGATTGCTGTTCCCTCTGAGGAAAGACAGCCTGATTTATGCGTATCTCTGAATAAATTCCCTGCTAACCTCAGAGCCATCTGCTATGGCAGTTGTACCTTCAAAACCATCCAACCAGCTCAGCTGCCAAGAGCACAAACCAGAATCAGTGGCTTCTCAGAGTTCGCGGTATGGTGCAGAGGGCTGGTGCCAAAATAACTTGAAGTCAGGCAGTTTTCTTGGGGGCTTCCAAATGGTCATTCTTTGCCCAGAGAAGTGTAAGACATCTGCAACGAAATGAAAACCTAGGCAAAACTTCTCTGGTTTGGTTACAAATGTGAGTCTCGGGTTAAGTTCACAAAAGTTTACAGGTCTCCTGGTAAACTTGAGATGGGTCTTTCGTGAACTGAAATTGAATGCTAGACAATTTACAGCCTTCAAGCAATCCAGTGAAATCAAGTTATGAGTGAGGAGGCAACAAACGAAGGGGCAGGTTCAAACAAGAGGAAGTGACTCTCCACGTGGGAGAGCTGAGTTGTGGGACTCCTTGCTGCAGGATGTTGTGGATGGTAATTGTTTGCAAGTGATCAGCAGGCAGCTGGACAAATTCATGGAAGAGAAATCCCTTGGAGGTTTATAATTGGAATTAATACCACCAGCTTGTGAAGCTCCTGGATGTTTCATGGTTCAGTGAAAGGACTCAGAGCGGAGACTGTGCAAATAACAGCCATTCTTGTGTACTGTGCATTATTTTCTTGCACAGCACCCATATTGCATTTCAGGGTTCAAATGTGCAAAGGTATTTATGATCTCAAATTTTACCGGAACAAGGAAGTTTAGATTTCTAAATGCCCTTGCAATTCTGGAGAAGGGTGACTCACCACCTCCCATGAAGACATTCCCTCAGTGCTCCCATGGCACTCACACAAGAAAGTGACCGAAGAGGTGCTCTGCATGTGTCCATGGCCTGTAAACTCGGTGCTCAAAGGCACAGCTGAGCTATTACAGCTCAAGGAATGACAGCACATGGGTTGAAGAGCAGGAATTGTCCTCTTGGGCAGTGCTGTCTCCAGCAGGCAGCATAGAAGAGACATTGGCTTAAGCATCTATGAAGGAGGTTTAATACAGATATTGTCCCTCACGTTTGTGAGGGGATCAGAGCATGAGGTGGGCAAATACTGTGTTAAACTGTTGTGTGATAGTTTATGAAGCCGCCATAGCTCACTGGTAAATCTGAAACTAGCTTTCCTTGCAGACAAATGTTCCCCCACATCAACTAGTTTGAATGACGTCGGTGGAGCAGTGCCAGCTTACACCAGCAGTACATCTGCTCCCACATCTTTACATAACTGTTCCTGACTTTTTTCCTTTTTTCTTTTTTTTTCCTCTCCACAGGTAAAAAGAAGCTGTGATTATCCCGTATTCATTTGAGAAATGTCACCAAAATTGATGATAAGTTGATTATTACTAATATTTGCTGCCATTCATATTTTAAGCCCTTCAAACTCTTCCTTACATTGCTTTCAGGGCTGGGCTGTTTAACTTATTCCCAATATAAAAGGCAAGAAAAAGAGCTTTATGAAAACATTAAACATGCTGCAAGACTTGGACCAAACCTGATTTACTGTCACTCTAGATGATCTAATAATATACAGATCAGGTTCATGCAGCAGTGAGCAATTTAATGGTCAGACCAACGGTGTTTCAGAAAAGGGGAAAGTCATGAGGCAAGCAAAAGGATGCTCTGCAGAAATAAAGCACTTCACAGTGGGGTTGTGTTTGTAAAAGCATTTTTTACATTCACCAGTAGTGGTTTTCTGCTTTAAAACAATACCTATCGCAAATACTGGACACATTTATTATAGGTACTATGTTGACACCACCCTAGAGAAAATAACAATGGTTTGGCAGCCTGAGAAGTCTTTTAAAAATAGGCTGTGAAGCCCCTGAGAAAACGGCAAGCTCTAAAAATAGGACTAGAGCTAAGGGAGGAAAAAAAAAAAAAAGAAGGGAAAAAAAAACCCCTTTCCTGATGCTAAAGCTCAGGGTCAGCTACAAAACATGGGATTCCTTCAAGGACATGCAATGAATTCATTGCAGTGCTCTGCAATGAAAAAAATCTTCCTCTCTGATTCCCTCTTGTGCTGCACTTGTCCCTCAAATGAGGGGAAAAGAAAGAAAAAGGCAGAATTTTAACAAATTCAAGCAGGTGCAATCTGGGAATTTCCTCCCTTCCTGTCCCTGCCCAGACCTTGATAAAAGCATCTCACAGAAGTGACGTTGATCTACCTTTGCTTCTCCCATGGTCCTCTCCCTCCACACACAGCCCTGCCTCCGTTCTCAGATGCCAATGCTCCTTCACACAAAAAGAAATTTTATGAGCACATCCTTGCTGCACTGACACAGAGACAGACCTCGAGAGGCTGAGAAAATCATTGTAATAACCCAAATAATTTTAAGTAAGTGTCCCAGATTCTTGATTGTTTGTGATGCAGGAAGCCCGCCATCCCATTTTCAATTTACATGCCCAAGCATTAGGATAAGGCATGAGGCTTCTGCAGGATTTTAGACCCCCTTTTGGTCCACTACAATGGTAATTTTTAGTATCATTCTCTCTTATTTGTGAAATAAAACTGGAGCCCTCCAGTGGCTAAAACTGCACCGGTAACCTTGCTGGAGGCTAACCAGAGATGGTCTCCAAGTTTGCTGACCTACTTTACCTTGGCATCTACCAACAAACAGTATGGAAAGGGTTCGACAGCAGAAGTCGGTGGGATATACCAGGTCAGGGAGCAGTCAGCGCAGTCAGACGTGGAGACTGTGGACTCACACAGGTTAAAATCCTGGCACATGTGTCAAATCTGTGATTTACCCACAGATTACCTACCCCTGGCCAGATTTCATCCTCATCACTAGTTGAGAAGATACCAGTGGAAAGGGGAAGCTATTTAAAATGGCCATGGTCACTTGTTAGAAATAACCTGATCCATCTCTCACTTAGAGAGTTGCAGAGGAGGAAAAGCCTAACCTGATTTCTTGGCAGGAGTGCAGTAGAAAGGCAAGCCACTGGTGCAGGAAAGGTTGGATAAGCCCAGAAAAACCACTCTGTCACCTCAGAGAATAGTTATGAGCCTCCAGGGAATTATCTTCCTTTAAGGTAGCCACAAAATTCAGCCAAATGAGATTGTGCCTGTGCTTTTGGCAGCTTCTTTACAAACAACTGCTCACTGTAGATGTTTTGTTTACTTCAGCACTTACTTAAATGTACTTGTCCGTTCTCAAATACAGTGTTATATTTACTGAGGAGTGGACTCAGCAGAAGCTCATGTGTGTGCCACTCCAGGTCTCCTAATGATGGTTCCTGAAGCTGCGACAGTAGTTCCTTTATGGGAGTGTCTCATTCCTGTGACCCTCCTTGGCAGTTGCTGTCCGACACGAAAGCAGGTTTGCTTCTCTAGGGTTTCTTTCCTTGAACTTTGATTACCCTAGTTTTGATTTTTTTTGCCTAGAACCGCAAGGAAATGGAGTTAACTCTGGAGCCATGGAAGGGGAGTGCCACGTAGTCTCCCAGCCTCCCATGATGGTCAGTGCCCTCCTCGCAGGGTGGACAGACTCTGATTCAGGCTGCTCTGGGGTTCTCCATCCATCTGAATGATGTCCTCCCTCACAGGTTGCTCCTCTGCAGGGCCACATAAACCTCAAGTCTGCCCCAGATCTCATTGCTCCTGGGAGAAACACGACAGAGGAAGAGGAAGCCACACAAAGCCCAGAGCAAGTGCTTCCAGGGGAAACACCAGTTCTTTTCTTCATCTGTACTACCTAACCCTTCAGACTGTGGGCAAGGACAGGGTGACTTCATCTCTTGGGCATATTGAGTGCCATTTACCTGCCTCTCCTCTTGAGACTTATTGCCTCTAACATAACTTCGTTTCAACAAAAATATCTCAAACTCTTGAAGCTGGAAATCAGTTAATCATTTCGCTGGTCATTTGGTTTATGTTGCAGCAGAGTGATCCTTCTTCAGAAGGTCCACAGGAATCTGTGATTCCCCATGGAGCTCCAGCTCACCATTTCTCTGCCCTCTAATAGGTGCCAATAGCGAAGGAGCACTCCATTCTGCAGAGCTTCCAGCTACGAGGATGATATTCCCAGTAAACACAGTGGACTGGCATTCC
>NW_009611581.1:8052-10756 GCF_000690535.1 Cariama cristata
AGAGAAGATTAGCCTTTCAGCCCATGTTAAGCCTTCTTTCATGGATCTTCAAAATCAAGCTGAATGCATAGATGCAAAAAATGAACATAAAGCATATGAGCTGAATTACTTCCCGTAAATGTCACTATACTTAAAAATGGCATGTAATGAAAGAGAAAACAATGGAAAATAATGGAAAAAAAAAACTATAGAAAAGCAGTTTTGCTGAGTTATGAAGCCTGGTATGGCTTTTTGCAGTTGAAATCCCAAACCATAAAAAGGTTGGTAAGAAGAGTCACTTGTCCATTCTTTGCTTCTCCCACCCCACAGACATCTCAGTCCTCAGATATTTTCCTGATACTGCAAAAACCAGGTGTTAATGTTAGTTGCTCTGCAAAAGTCCACGGTCCTAAGGACTCTAGAAACAGTGAGCAGAAGAAAGGGCTTTTTTTACTCTCAACAGCCATAGCCACAAATGACATTACAGTTATCCCTTCTATTCTGGGAGGGCTACCTTACCACAAAGGCCCTTGGACAAGAAAAAAAAAAAAAAAAAAGATCTTTTGCGCTACCACAACCAACCAGCAGAAAGAAAGAGGAGTCTGCATTTGGAAGAACTCAAGGAAGCATTTGATACAGTTTTTTAAGGCAGAAGGAGAAGATCAAACAGGTGGAGAAGAAGAGGAAATTCTGGAAGACATTCTAAAGATTACAAAGGCACAGCTGGAGAAACTTCCTGTGGCTGAAAAAAACACCACAACTGGCTAGAAAAAATTGTTCAGTTGTGTTATAACCTGATTTGAGGTCAAGAAGACAGTGAGGAGAAATTAACATAATTTAACCAAGAAAGCATTTGAAATGTCTTCAAATACCTTAAAATAAACTGTCTCACTGCGAACTGGAGTTACTCCTGTTCTGTAGGGCAGTATTTATGACAACCTGAGACAATAAATCACTGTATTAAGAAGAAAAACTTGTTTACCATGCATAGAGTGAAAGTCAGTCCAGTTTAATGACTTGCAGTACAAGAGCTCCAGAGACTTCTGGCTGCATTATTCAACATTGATGTACAGGCCTTGGAAGAGCAGAAACAAGTCCTCATGCCAGCAGCATACAGATGATATTCAGGTGGACAGGTACGACGACACTGAGAAACAGATAAGCAATCACTCAGGTAATCCATGTCAGCAGGACCAAGGGAAAAGGAGCATCTTCCTGACCTTGGTTGGGAAGGAAGGTCATGTTGACTTATTATCCATTTGAGTGCACGGCCTTTTGGCATGGAATCCTCCAGCTGCATCCCTGACCAGCCCCTGTGAAAGAAGTTATCTCCAGTCTCTAGAGGAAATCGTCTGGAGACTGTTTTTCTGGTGCATATCTCATTCACACCACTGCAGTCTTTAAAGGGAAGGCACAAACTGAAAAGTCGGCCCCAGAATAAATCCTGAGCATAGGTCCTGCATCTGTTGGATTAGACCACTGGAGAGTAACTTTAGCAAGACAAAACTCTGCCATGGGTCTTAAGAGGATATGTTTTATGTGCCCTTAAAAAAATTCTTTGCTTAGTAGCAAATGTTGTTCTAATTGTCAGATTAACAGCCTTTGTCAGCTTAACCATGCCCAAAAGATGCAGTTCAGACAGTAACAGGATAACCAACCTCATCACAGTCCTCCTGGTAGAACTGACACTACCCAGCAGGGAATGTTAGTAGAGGTCAGAAAGGAATTCATTCCCCACATTGGTGGACCCAATACAAGGATTTCTGGTGAGGCTGTCAGATTCAGCAGCGGCACTGCTGGTGCATTTGGTGTAGCCTAGTTTGGCCAAGGTAAGAAAACCCTTTGATCCCTACTTGGCATGACTTTTGGAGTAAAACGGTAGTCATTTCCTGTCAGTTCCTTGAGAACTTCATCACTTCATTAGACTCTTCTCTGTCTGAAATGGTTTGCTTTTTCAGGAGGATCACCACATGAGGCCACCATTGCTGTTAGACATCCCCAGCACAGAATCATAGAATCATAGAATCATTTGGGCTGGAAGGGACCTTTAGAGGTCATCTAGTCCAACCCCCCTGCGGTGAGCAGGGACGTCTCCAACAAGATAAGGTTGCTCAGAGCCCCATCCAGCCTGACCTTGAACGCCTCCAGGGATGGGGCTTCCACCACCTCTCTGGGCAACCTGTTCCAGTGCTTCACCCCCTTCATTGTAAAAAATTTTTTCCTTATGTCAAGTCTAAATCTACCCTCTTTTAGTTTAAAACCATTACCCCTTGTTCTGTCACAGCAGACCCTGCTAAAAAGTCGGTCCCCATCTCTCCTATAGGCCCCCTTCAGGTATTGGAAGGCCGCAATGAGGTCACCTCGAAGTCTCCTCTTCTCCAGGCTGAACAACCCCAACTCTCTCAGCCTGTCTTCATAGGAGGTCTGCTCCAGCCCTTGGATCATTTTCGTTGCATGCCTCAGAAGTGAGCTCTTCAGCGAGTTTTGTGGGCTTGTTCTGCTTCCTCTGACTCTACAAGAAATGTTAACTGGAATCAAGTCCGTTTATCTGGCTTGCACCAGATCCCAGCTACCCAGCCAGCAGAAAATCTAGAAATGTCCCCCCAACTCCTTCTCTAAGCCTCTAGATACGTCCTTCTCTCTCCTATACCACCTTAGCTTTTCCAGCCTCTCGCAACGAGATGTGGCTGGTCCATCATCCGTCCCTTCTCCCACTAACCACCCC
>NW_009611581.1:10787-11229 GCF_000690535.1 Cariama cristata
TCTGACACTGGGAAAGCTACAGCTTTTAGATACAGGGAGCTCATCACCTCAGTTTGCTGTCACTCACTGCTTCCATCTGTATGCCCGTGATTCTATTCATTGAACTCCTACTGTAACCTGAAGGAAAGATTTTAGATGTGCCTAAGTATCTATTCCCTTATTCCCTCAAATACATTTCCTTCTCCAAGCGATAGATTTCCAAAGAAGCTGCGGTTAAGGAGCTGTTTCTTACAGGTTGGCAACGGTTTGGGTATCCTCTAGTGGCACTAAATAGAATTTCAGTCACTAAAACCTGGATCTCTGTCATAGCTCACATCCTTGCCATGTTAGCACACATCCTTACCTGACTGTTCATTGTCTGCTTGACTGTGGCCCCTAGCATCCCCAGCCATGGGCCACAGTACCAAATTCTGACTAAATTCATTTGTGGCAGGCACCAGGA
>NW_009611581.1:11308-14095 GCF_000690535.1 Cariama cristata
AGCAGGATAGGGTGGGGGGAGAAAATAAGAGGGAAAAACTCATGGGTCCAGATAAAGGCAGTTTAATAAAGCAAGAGCAAAGGCCATGTGCAGAAGCAAAGGAAAACAAAAGACTTATTCTCTACTTCTCATCAGCAGGAGACGCCCAGCCGCTTCCTGGGAAGCAGGGCTTCAGTACGCATAGTGGCCGCTCTGGAAGACAAATGTAATAACAAATGTCCCTTGCCTCCTCCTTTCTCCTAGCATTTATTGCTGAGCAGGTATCATATGGTACGGGATATCCCTTTGGTCAGTTTGGGTCAGCTGTCCTGGCTGTGTCCCTTCCCAAGGTCTTGCCCACACCCAGCCTACTGCGTGAGATGGGGGGAATGCTGGAGACCCAGCTTTGATGCTGTGCAAGCACTACTCAGCAGTAGCCAAAATGCTGGTGTGTTAGCAACGTCTTTCTAGTGACCAGTACACTCGACACCCGACATGTTAAGACACGAAGAGTCTGGTTATTCTGTGCTCTCTTGCTGAATATGAGCCTGGGTCATACATTGTGTTTGTAGCTTTATAGCAAGGATGTTTGTCTTCAAACAGCTACGTGACCATGGGACAGAAGGCTTGTCAAATATCATAACAAAAATATCTGCTGCCACGGCCCGAGATAAAAGATGTAGGCTTGCCACAGTGGCTTTGGTCCACGGAGCCATCCTCCACAGGTAAGAGGAGTAAAGACTATGGTGTAAAAGAAGCAGGAGAGCACCTGCTGCAAAATCTCTAGGCTACAGATCTGTCTCTAAGATGACATCATATTTAATAATGAAAAAATGTTGACAATATTATAGTATTGTAGTTATTCTGTGTTAATATATTCCATCATGATTAATAGTAATACTAATTCAAAAATTCTAAAATGCAATATGATAGGCTATTTCTGATTTGAGAAAAATATTTATTTTTTTTTTCCACAGAAACTTTTAACACCCCTACTTTGCCATGAGAAGGAGCTTGGTGACAAATCTCGGTGGCACATTTCTCAGCTCTCTGCAGCACAGCCCCAGCTCTGCCCACTCCACGAGCAGGGAACACTCCTGCGTTTCCTTGTCCATATGCTTTACTGTTGGCAAGGTCAGCTCTATAATTACCCAGGTTCCAGAGGGTGAGTGGAAAAGGATAACCTTTCTCCAGCTTTTTTGCGTCACCCTATAACTTCTAAATTGGAACAGTACCCCTGCTATCAGATTAAATGGGAGTTTTCGTATAATTTTTTATGAGACTCATTATCTGGGGAATGCATCTGCCATCACCTTTAAAGCCCTAAAGGGTTGCTATGATCATGTCATGTAATGTAATTAGAAAAGGGAAGGGAACTGTGGAAGCTCAACCTGCTAGCAAAGCAGCCCTATGTGCAACTAGCTCTTCTCCCACTGTCACCCTCACACCTTTCCTGGCCTCTAAATCCACAAGTTGTCCTGAAAGGATAACCTCAGCAGGCAGACACCCCACACTTCCATCAGCTTGGCACCCCACACTGGAGAGGCAAAGGACCTACCTTTTATCACTGAAATGTGGTTAGTAAAGGAGAAGCAAATACAGCCCGAATCTAAAGTCACCAGTACTGTCATATCAACTTACTTGTCCAGCTTGGGGAGTTTTAAAACATAAAGACAGATGCATGGACAACTCCGTAGACACTGCGTAATTCATGAACAGCAGCAAAAAAAGAAAAAAAAAAAAGCAAACAGCTACTTAGTCCGTACTAAAAAACAGAGAGAGAAAAATCTAGAGAGAGTCCTAGAAGCAGAGTCTGTAGGGATAAGCATTTACACACCTGAAATAGCGCTGCGGAGGAAAAGAAGGGGGGAAAAAAAAAAAAAAAAGAAGAAGAAAAAAATAAATCGGGCATTCAGACTTTCTCCAGCTGATCTGTGGATGCACCCTGCGCCCTCTCCTGGATCGCTGGCTCTTCCCAGCCAAGCCAGGGCGGAGACAAAGGGAAACAGAGGTGTGCGAAGGAAAGGATCAGAGCTGGGAAAAGGTAGGGGCCATGTAGAAGGGAGAAAGCTCAAGGGTTATGATGTAATATAAGGGTGATACAGGAGAGAAAAATGAAGCACTGCACAATAGCTGATGTGGGTGAGCTTGCTCCCTACAGGGTACTTAGAGGGGAAGGGATGGACAAAGGGATTTGGGGCTATCTTAGCTCACTCCATGGCAGAGTTAAGAGAGTAGACTCTAAAATATGGATACCACAGTGGAGCAGGCAAGCAGGAGGGGAGGGTCAAAATTGCAGATTTACTAAAAACGTGAGCAGAAGTCTCTGGCATCAATCAGAATTGTGACAATCTATTCTCCAAACACAAGTCAAATCCGTGGTACCGACAAAGGGTGCTGCCAGCACAACCGCCAACATCTACAGAAAGTTCCTCAGTGTTGGGTATGGACCTGTGCTGCTTACCTCACTGCAGCTGCTTTCACCAAGGACTTTTATGTCCTCTTCTGATATCCCAACAACACCATGGTACAGCAGATGTAAGGCAGGCTATCCACTGCCTTGTAAACCTCTACAGGCCTTGGACTTCAGGGAGACTCAGAGGAAGAGCAGATAAGCAACGCAAAATAGCAGCTCCTGAAGCAGTCATTTGTGCAGCTCACTCAGGAGTATGAAGGACACTCTCTCAGAAGCTGGGATTTGCCTGTGAAATATCTAATGCTACAGATGTGTGGTGGGTTGACCCAGGCTGGAGGCCAGGTGCTCAGCAAAGCTGCTGTATCTCTGCCCTCCTCAGCTGGACAGGGGAG
>NW_009611582.1:0-247 GCF_000690535.1 Cariama cristata
GCTTCCCGCGCTCAGCGGCTTCACCCCTGCTCCTCCAGCCCGTTAAAACGCAGCTAAAAACCAGCCAGCGACAGCAGACACCAACCGACGGGAAAAGGTAAAGAGCCAGGAGAAATTATTTAGTAAACGCCATTTGATCGCCGAGTTCGCAGGCAGCGCGTCCCCTGCCCCCCGCGGCGAATTACAGCCCCAACGGCTCGTTTTACACTTAAAAGGTAACATCAGTGTTTTTGTTCTAATGAGATAA
>NW_009611582.1:308-509 GCF_000690535.1 Cariama cristata
GGGAGCTTTAATTTTTTTGCAGCCATTATCTGTTCGCCAAGGTCCTCTCCCACCCTTCCAAAACGCAGATGAAGGGAATCTAACGGAAAGCCCGCCCCTTTGGGTAATTGGTGCACTAAGTGTTTATTTTAAGTGAGAATAATTTAGCTACAGATTTCCTCAAGGAATAACATTCTTAATACGTTAAAAAAGAAAAAAGAA
>NW_009611583.1:0-225 GCF_000690535.1 Cariama cristata
GCTCTGATGGGCTGGGTTTGGGTCCCTGGTCCCAGCCTGTGCCATCTCCCGCAGCTCAGCAGGCTCTGCCGAGCACCAGGCCATCAGCAGGAGTGTGTCCCCCAAATGCGTGCTTCTGCTGGAGGGGTTTTTCTGTTTAGGTGAGGTTGCTTGGGAGACAGGCTGGGCTAAGCCAAAAAGATCCTCTTATTCTGGACAATAGTGGCGTGAGTGCAGCAGGAGCCA
>NW_009611583.1:330-1060 GCF_000690535.1 Cariama cristata
GTGCCCACCTTCTGCCGTTGCATCGTCTCATACGCAAGCTGCCGAAACCGGGGGTGGTGGTGGTGGGGGGTGTCCTCTTGGGTCTTCTCCTTTGGCCAGGAGCTGCAGTGCAGTCCTCGTAATTTCCTCCCTGACCTTCGGTGTCAGCTGCTTTGCGGGGACTTTGTGCAATTCCTTGGCCGCCCCACGCTGCCCCTCACCATTGCTCTCCTTCCTCCTGCTCCGCTCCCCGTGCCAGCCCTTGCCGTCGGGTTGCGGGGTGCTCTGAGCACCTGCCACCACAGGCTTGAGGGACTCGCAAGGATTGGGGGGTGAGGGAGGGCACAGCACAGAGTTTTGTTGGGGCAGAGAGATGCCATATCTCTGCCGGCCCTCGAGGGAGAGCTCTGTGGGGTGCAGAGGACCTGGCTCATGGCTGTGTGGTGGGGGATGCTGCTTAGGGGAGCCCCCCTTGACTGGGGCACGGGGCTGGCGACAGCAGTGGGCCAGAAGGGCTGCCACGTGTTGCCTTCTTCCAGGGGCCCGTGGACCCTCATGGGAGGGTGTAGGTGCTGGGGCAGGGTGCGGCGCTGGTTGGGGGACCTGCCCAGAACCAGGTGGCAAATGGGTGCTGTGGCACCAAGGGTGGAGGCAGTGGTTCTGTCCCCTGCCTGTGCCCTCACAGCTGGTGCTGCTCTGTGCTGCCGTGTTTACCCTGGCTGTGGCTGTGCTGACTTTTCTCCCAGGTGTG
>NW_009611583.1:1144-1962 GCF_000690535.1 Cariama cristata
GGGAATGCAGGGAGGTGGTGCTGGGCAGGGGACGCAGTTTTGGGGAGATGGCTGCCCGCGCAGGGCTGTGTTTATGGACCTGCGGGTAAGGGAAGGGATGTTGGTGCTGGGAGACGGAGAGAGGCAGAGCTGGGGTGGTGGCTGGTGGTTTGGGGTAGTCTGGTGAGGTGCACCCAGATTTTTCTCAGTGCCTGTTTCCCTGCCCCTTCCCTGCAGGATTTGAGTAAAGTGCCTGGCCAGGATGAGCTGGAGTTTCCTGACGCGGCTCCTGGAGGAGATCAACAACCACTCGACCTTCGTGGGCAAGATCTGGCTGACGGTCCTCATCGTCTTCCGCATCGTGCTGACGGCCGTGGGGGGCGAGTCCATCTACTACGACGAGCAGAGCAAGTTCGTCTGCAACACACAGCAGCCGGGCTGCGAGAACGTCTGCTACGACGCCTTCGCCCCGCTCTCCCACGTCCGCTTCTGGATCTTCCAGATCATCATGGTGGCCACGCCATCGGTGCTGTACCTGGGCTTTGCCATGCACCGCATCGCCCGTATGCCCGAGTCTTCGGGGCGCCGGGCACCGGCAGCCCGACAGGCACGCATGCCAGTGGTGCGCCGGGGAGCCGGGCGGGACTACGAGGAGGCGGAGGACGATAATGAAGAAGACCCCATGATCTTTGAGGAAATCGAGGTGGAGAAGGAGAAGAGCTCGGAGGGTGGAGAGAAGCATGATGGCCGGCGCCGCATCAAGCAGGACGGGCTGATGCATGCCTATGTCCTGCACTTGCTGTGCCGCTCGCTGCTGGAGATGGCTTTCCTCTTTGGGC
>NW_009611584.1:0-32589 GCF_000690535.1 Cariama cristata
GGTGGGCCCCGCCACCGCCCCAGCTCTCCTCCGACCCCCGTCGCGCTCGCAGCCTGTTTAAACCTCTGCCGACACGTTGGCTTTTGTAGACTTCTTACGGGCCTGTGTTCGTTTATTTTCGTATACTCAGCTTCATCTAGTAAAAGCGTTCAGGTCGTTTTCTGTAGCGTTATCCAAACATCTTGAGAGCTAGTTGCTCTTCCTTGTTTTTTCTGTTAACTACGAAAAGGGATTGGGCTGACTTAACCGTAACAAGTTGTTACAGCTTTTAATTCTTCCAGGGTTTAGGTTACACTCCGGATTTTCTCTCCGCTGCCATGGCTCCCTATATAAAAGATATTCACAGGAAAGGTACGCTACTCTTTGCATGAGTTTATGTGTTAATTAAGCTCGCTTGTTGAGATGAGTTTTGTATGACTTCTGTTACTATAAACAGCTGTTTTTTACCCCAGCATTTTGCTGTCCTCTAGGAATAATGTTTTAAACATCAGCAAAAATCACATCCTAATAGATGTGAAGTGCAGGTCTGGTGGTGACATTTAAATTGGGTTAATTTGAAATGTTTACTATAATTGTATATATATAATCTCCATGTATTTCTTACTGTAGCTGTAACTGGAATGAAGATTGCTTTACAGATCTTTGTTGAAATGTGAAATCTAGATGTTTTAGATACAATCTCAAAATTTTTCAACATTCCCATATAGTTCTGGAGTATCACTTATTTTCTGATCGCACACTCTGTGTTTACATTAGTATAGCTTTGCAGCTTTCTGAGCTTGAAAGGCGAAAGGGAATTACTTCTAAGTACCCAATACATTGCTAACACAGTCTGGAATTTATAGAGATAGATGCGTATTTCTACTAAAATGCAGTTGTTTGGAGAGCATGGATGCTTGAATGACTGGTGTCAAATACTGTTCCTGTAGGAACTGTTTTGATACTGTCTGCCTGCCTCATCATGTATGTCATCTTGG
Source organism: Cariama cristata (assembly GCF_000690535.1). Classification (NCBI taxonomy): domain Eukaryota; kingdom Metazoa; phylum Chordata; class Aves; order Cariamiformes; family Cariamidae; genus Cariama; species Cariama cristata. Next base: position 978 of record NW_009611584.1, read on the forward strand.
TCACTTTCTCCTTCCATGCATAAAGGAAAGACGAGAAGTATCTATAACAATTATTTTTCTGTAAACAATTTTGCCTTGGCTTTTCTGATCCTTCACAGATTAAATAAATGTTTTAATGTGATTTTAGTACTTTACTTGATTAGATGTTGTGACACCTTGCAAAGATGATACCTTGCTTGTGTTTCAGCATGCTTTAAGTTTTTAAAATACAAGTGATTGTTGATGCTGCTGAACTTAATTTGTTTTTATTTGTTTAGGTGTTCGTGTCATCAGTAATGCTGGTGGAATTAATCCACTTGCGTGTGCAGCTGCCCTTCAGGAGGTGGCAAAGAAAGCAGATGTTGATTTGAAAATAGCTGTTGTTGCTGGAGATGACCTAATGAGTGAGGTATTTTACTTTCTCTTAAGGCTTAGTAGCATTGTGGAAGTTAGTTTCGTATATATAGCATAAAGGTGGCATTTAGTGTCCTAAAGGAACTTACTTTGTATATGTTTATGTAGTAACTTCCTACTGTTAAAAGCATCTGAAAATTGTGGCTTCATTTTCTTTTTTTAATGCATGAAAACAATTCTTGGCACATCTTGTGTTTGATATGTGGTGGGGGTGAATTTTATAAGACTGTGGATCTGCTGTTTATCTTTTGAAGCAAGTTGTGAATCTGATCTAAAGTCTGCTTGCTCTTCAGGAGAAGCTAGGATGTGCTGTTACTTACCGTGTCTGTCTAAACTAAATAATCCTGAATGTTAAATCTCTTAAATTTAAATGTTGTATAGTTCCCACGTTCAAATATTCGTCCCTTCTACCTGTTTTTAGTATCTTACAGGCATTTCTTGTTGTTACTTTGGTTACAGGTAGCTGTTTTTCTGGTTTTAAGTAACTGGTTTATGACCAGTAAGGTCATGTTAAGTGGGAGGATTGAAATTTTAATATTCAAAAAACCCCTTGAAATCTAGAAATGACATATACAGCTTTTTTTCACTTAAAAGATGACACCATGTATGAAGTCTGGTTCTGCAAAAAGCATCGGCCATACCTGAAAAGACACTGTGAAAACAGTTTATACTTTGATAGTGGTTAAGAGGGTATAGGTTTGCACTAACTATGGTTAAATCTCTGCCTGTAACTTGGAAAATTATTTATCTGTGTAGGCTCCGTTATTCCTTGCATGCTATTGAATGTGGAAGACGGTGAAGTAAGATCCTTTATTTGCAAATTATGTACAGTGCTTGAACTTCCTTTCAGGAAATTTCTGCCCTCCTGAAATTACTTTAGCATCAGTGGTCCAGAATTTCGTAACTGGTACAACAGTGAAATGGTCATTATTTGAGCTTGGCATGGATGTTTCTGATCTCAAATGGATTATTTTCTATGCTATTGTCAGTACATAACTTACAGGAACAGAAAAAAGAGACAACTTTTACTGTCTACAGACACTTTTACGGTTGATACCAAACATCATAAATTGCACTAGGAAATGTTATTTGTGGTTTGGAGGATTTCGATCCTTACCATAGAATACCGAATTAATTCAAAGTGGAAGGTTCTTTTTCTACACTATAGAATCACCCCTGGGAAATAGCATTAGACATTGAGTCGATGCGGTCACTGGTCACTGGATCCACTGGCTTCCCAAGCTGCCTAATGTGTGGTCAAAAACACCCACCCCCCTCCTACCTCCCTCGCTGGAAACATGATGTATTCGAAGTATCACCTGGAGCTGCAGAATTAGCATTGTTTTCTGGCCAGGCCACCGTTGCCATTATGGCAGACAGGCTTGTGTTTGCAGGGTTTGATTTATTCAGTCCTACAGCAGTTAAAGACGGTGTAAAAGCCTAGGGGATATACCAGTTCATTGTAATTGATCATCTGTGAATGGACTGGCATTCTTTAAAGACTGACTTATTTTTCTGTGTTCTGGATAACTATGGTTAAAAGTGTGTGTAGGGCTTTTAGGCATTCAACTGATGTGTATTGTTGCTAATTTTAATGATTATACTTTGCTTAGAGTTGCTATGAAGTGGATCTGTTATCTGATACTAATAAAAGGTTTACAATAGATACTACAAAATACTCATAGATTTGGTGTTTGTTTTCTAACAGAAAGAGAACCTAAAAGGAGCTGGTATCACTGATTTAGAGAGTGGCAAACCATTTCCAGAGAGCGTTCACAGCATGAATGTGTATCTTGGGTGAGTTATTTTAACAAGTTGTTTTTATTATGGAGAAGTAATTTTAACGTATTGACTTAATGAAATTGGTTTGTTGTGCAAATAGTACCACCTAGTGTGTGAGGTTCACATTTGCATTATTCAGGCAACCAGAAGAAAAAATTTTGTTTGTAACTTGTAAATAAACTTTTAGTTTAGAACCTCACCAGTTGTGACTCTTTAGCATTATATCTCCTGTGAATCCTCAGGTTTTAGTCCAAGCCTAAATAGTTTTATTTTAATTATAACGATCTCAAAAATCCTTTTTCATATGCAGAGTATCCTGTTGCTGCATGGGGCAGTTGTTTAGGATGTTGTCACTGGAGAAGTGCAGCCGAGGAATTAAAGTACCAGGACACACTCCGAGTGCTGTAGGAGGTTCCATTAGGCTGTGCTGAATTGTGTGTCAGGCTTTGTACTGTTGAAATTTTTGGAGCTGGCTTTCCAGGACAGATCACTGTTTTGAAAGATTTCCCTTGCCTCCTTTGTGATACTGAAGACCTCCCATAAATCTCTTAAGTGCAGGTGTTCTAGCTACCTGTCTGTGAACAGTTGCATTTTCCAAAAATGGAGTATTTTCTTTGTACATTTCAGTTGCATTGAAATGTAAAGCTATTACCAGCCTCTTAAATTAGTCGTTTTGTAAGTTACATTTTCCTTTGACAACGTCAGTGGTGGATGCTTATTTGTAAAGCAAATTATAAATTTATATATGCCTGTAAAACAAGTAAATATCAGAGTGTATTTGGTAAAATCTGTAAGTTCTGTAGGTAGCTCGCTTTTAGCTTCCTAAATCTGATGATGTTTACAGTTTGATTCTTGAGGCAAGTGTGTAAACTCCATCTGAAAAATTTGCACCGGGGTAGCGATCCTGAAGTATTTCTTCTGTCCCTCCTGATTTGGACTATTAGAAGTTCTGTGGACTGAGTTCACATGCATTTTTAACAGTAAGATCCAAACGGCTTGCTTTATTGCTTTTTAAAGGTAGTTACCCAGTTTTTCTATTAGTATCCTGTGTGTATGTATGTGGAAACCCCGTTTGTGCTTTTTACCTGTGACTGTTGCTTTTTACCTGTGACTGTTACTTAACACTATGCACAGAGGTGTAAATTGTTTCTGTATGCTTTATATTTGCTTGTTGTTCTAACTAGTATCCTTAGGTTCATGTAGCATTGGGGAAAAAAAAATACATTTTATGTTTACATTGCTGAGAGAACTTCTGTGTCTTCTAACTTACCTCTTGACAAAAACAGGGCTAAGTCTATAGAAACTGTAGAAAAACAGTCCTCTTGGTTTTGTTCTTCAAGGCACATGGTTTTTACGTGGTTTGTGTTTTCAAGCTGCCTATTTCATGAAGAATAGAAGGATCCAGCAGATAGCATGGGTGTGGAAGCCAGGACCCACACACTCTGGTCAAAGCTTGCTCACTAAAGTGTATCACCCTGAGTGGTTCACCTGGGTGAATATTTTCAAGCCTGACTAATTTTGACTGGGCTGACCCTTACCTGACCAGTCTGGAAAATCTGTTGCCTGAGTTTCTTTGAAAATAATGACTGTACAGTGCTCTTCTTGAAGTTAGTTGATATTGCAAGTTCTAAAAACATTTATGGAAATTGATCTGAAAAGTTAAAATTGGAGGGCAAAGTCACCAGGCTTTATCTGTGAAGAATATTGGTCTTTATGCACTCATCTACAAATTAAGTAAGAGTAACAAATCTCTGAAGAACGCTTACTATTTTCTGTTACTGATAATAGAAGTGACCCTCTATGCACGATGTTCAAGGCAGTTTCTATGAGCGTCAAGACAAAAGTTTCAAGTGTGTAATTTAGGTACTTGAATTTGATAGGGTGTTCTGAGGACTGCTTTTTAAAATATTCTTGGTTTAGGTACAAAATGACAAATCGGTTGTTAAAGTTGATTTCATTGATTTCCTACAGGATTTTTAAGTGATTTTTATCCTGTGTGTGGCAGGGAACTGTTTCTTTTTTTTAATGATACTTAAAAAGATAAAAGTACTTACTGTTGTGTTTTGTCATCTTTAGCGCGAGACCAATAAGTCGGGCTCTTGACCTTGGAGCCGATGTTGTTGTGACGGGTAGATGCGTTGACAGTGGGCTTGTATTAGGACCACTCATTCATTCTGTAAGTACAAGTTAATTTCCATATGATAACGAACATATGTGAATGAATATTCAGCAATCACTGTCAGACAATTTTTGCTCCTTACAAAAATGTAGATACTAAATTAAAAATACTGAACACCTTAAAATTTTTTTTTCCTTACATACATGAGAAGTTGCCAGCCTTTACTTCTCCTAAACTTATAGCAGGGATATTTATGAACTTGTGTATCATGAAACTGGAAAGCATTTCGGTGAACTTAAGGAAGTCTTACATTTTCCACCAGTATTTCACTCTTTGCCCCCCGCCCCCCCCGTTTCAGTTTGGTGTGTAAGGTTAAGAAACAGGTATATTTTTCTTTACCACAAGGTGGCGATAGTAGAGCTCGCTTTGGTTTTCGGGGCGGGAGGGGGCACATGAGGTGGTCTAAAACCCTGGTCTTTTTCAATGGGTAAGCTGTTTTGTTTTAAGTAGTTGGGTTTCAATGCAACGTTTCTCAAATTGCTTGAATTTCAGCAAATTACACAAGCGGGACATGTGGGTTTCTGAAGTATTTTGAGTAGGTTATACATTTTTTGTGAATGACCGAATACTGTGAAATATGGGAAGCTTTCTTTTCGTGCATATTTAAAAAAAAATACGAGGATATTTGCTAGTGTCCAGTTACAAACATCCTTTCTAAAGCTTCATACTCTTGTGACTTCATGTGTGTCAAACACTGCCTAGTCTAGAATTAAACTTTCCCATTTATAATTGCCATTAGGACTTGTTGTTTTATTCCCAGCTGTTTACATTCTCAAAATAGTGCTCAGTGAGAACTTAAGAGAGGCCTTATCTAATTTATTGAAATATTTTAGGGAGATTTCTGCTAAGTTCTAAATAAGAAACAATGAATATACTGCTTGCACTGTGTTGAACTTGGGAAAAGTAGTTTCTAGTTAAACAGAAAACATACTTCCAGTTTTTAAGGATGACTGTTAGTACTCAAGGAACTGATAATTTTCAAAAGCTGAAAAAACATAGTGGTTTGTGTACATGACACAAAATAGGTGCTAGACTTTTAAACCTCTGGGTTATGCAAGTTTTGAATAATACTCAATTGCACTTCCAGTCTTTTTGAAGAGGGTGTGACTTTGAGAATTTGTATTTTTTTGGGTGTGTTAATAAGAGGAAAACTGAAATACATCTGAGCCCTTTTGCTCATTTACTGTATAGCAACTCAAATCCATCTACAGCGGCTGCCAATTACTTTTCTTTAGATTTCTGCAGTTAAATAAAAATATATCCAATGCATTGTTACTCAAAGCAGTGAACATACTGTAGTGTATGAAACTTTGATATATGTAACATACTTGTATTTTTCTTCTAGTTTGGCTGGAATAGGGATGAATTTGACTTGCTAGCTGCAGGAAGGTAAATGATATAAGAAGAAATGGGTAAATTTATATTTCATATCATATAAAGTCAGGATAACAGAACTTTTCAAGCACTTAGTGATTTTGCATGTTATTACTCAACTCTCTTATTTGAATTCTTTTGTTAGGTTTTGGGTTCTTTTTAAGATTCACTTAATACTCTCTCATTTGGAATTGAAATTATAGAAATTTCATTCTGGAACCAACTTAAAATAACAAAATGCGGGAAGGGGTGAATGATTTTATTTAATGGCTTAACTTTCTCTTCCTGTCCATTTTGTGTGAAGAGATGAAGTCTTACAGTACACACCAGTCATTCCCAGCTCTTTCTGTTTGGCCATCAGTGTTGATAGTTGAGATGGTAGCAGGTCTTATCCTCAAAGATGCAAGAAGGAGATGTAGAGGCCAACATCCTTGTATGATTTTGCAGAAGCTCAGTGTCAGTACTCTCCTGTTTGCAAACACGAGTTGTAAGTCCTAAGGTTAGGAATCTGACACAGAAAGCATAGGGTAAAATGCTGTCACCTAATTTAACTGTCTGCATCCTCTGGCTGCATTGAAGTCCATAGAAATGAGTGACTTCTTAGGGAACCCGAGTACACCTAGTAGTAGTATGCTTGGACCTCCTGTTGCTTGAGAATAAATGTGGAGAGAAACTCTGGCCCCACTGAATTGGGGATGATAGAGAGATGAGGGTTTTCCTCGTAATTGAGTGTTTATGGACTATCTCAATCAAAGGTTTGAAAATCACAGTACATATTCATAATATATTCTGTCCTTCACATTGGAAGTGAGATCTTAGATATTTTGATTTTTAAAATGGGCTCTGCATATTTAGTTACACACAGTGTGGACTGCTAAGATACTGAATTTAGATCAAGGCTTCTTGAAATGACTAATGAAACATGCTTTTTGGTGTCAGATAATCTTTTAGGTGTTTGGGTTTTTTTTCAGGAAATACATTTGATTATTCATGTAAAAGTTACTCCTTTCAACTCTCTTGTATTCATCTTTCAGAATCCCTTGTTATATTTAATGCATAATTTATAAACATATTAGATGCCTATGGAGGAAAAAAAATGGCATGTTCTGTTAGTTAACTTTATTTCCACTGTACTATTATATTTTAAAGCCATATTTATGAAACTTGATTTTACAGAATATTTAGTTATTTGAATGCCATTTTCCCAGCCTTGCAGGTCATCTCATTGAATGTGGTGCTCAATGTACAGGTGGAATATTCACTGATTGGCATGCAGTTCCAGACTGGTAGGTAACCGTGACATCAGCATGTATGTTTGTAGTGGACCAAAGGTGAGGTTTCCTACTATATCTGTGTTGTGAAAACTGCTTCTACTTTGCTCTTTTGGGGGAGGCAATATGGGCCTCTTGATATTTGTCCACCTTAATGTTACTGTTCTACAAGGTCCATTGTCCCTACTCCACTTTTCCTTTCTGGTCAACTGAGGACTTGCTTTCTTACATTAAGAAGCAGATAGCTTGAAAAAAAATTTAGCCCTTTGGGTTTTTGTTTGTTTGTTTTAGATTATTTTTTCTGTTGCCTTTTTTATCATCTGCTCTTTGGAAAGATTTGTTACTGGCTTTAATGTATGATTGTAATGGAAAAGACAATAAGCGTATTTTGGATGCTGTTTCATCAGTCTTCATTTAGATCAGGGTTGCCTACTGTTCAGTCAGAAATTTTACATGATTTGCTTTGGTAGGGATGAATGTATGCCACAGTCCTCTCCGACTGTGTGACCTGATCACCACAAATGTGTTGAGCTGTCAGTTCTTTCAGAAAGTTATATGCATCTCTTGTGTTCAGACTTACTGAATTAGACTTTTTTGTGTAGGTAGGTCCTCCTGCCTGCTGAGAGGTACCACAAGGAAGAAGTAATGTAGCCTGCTTTTCACCATCTTGCTTTTAAGAGTAGTTTAAAAGTAGTCAGGGAGCATGTTCTGCGTAGGATGAGTGATTCTGGCTGCAGTTTATTCCTGTGTTCCTTGGGATGAGAGGGAGGAATCTTGTCCTGTGCTGTGTCACTAGAAAGTCAGTGCTTCCTTTACCTGATGGAGAAAAGGGCTGAAGAGCAGTGGGAGCGATGCAGGAGGGAAGGGTGGCTTTCATCGGGCTGTTCCTGCTCCCAAGTAGACCCTGGGCAGGAGGCTGCCAGAGCAGCCTGTGGTCCAGGTGGATGAGCCAGCAGGACAGTGTGCACTGCCATCTGAAGAACCACTCTCTGGAGTTAGTTCTGGAGGGCTGCCAAGCTTTTTTCTCCTCCTTGTAGTGACTGTTTCCAATTGAGAGCATGATTCTGAAAGATGTATTCTGCTTTTCTGAGTTCCTGAACACTACTCGTTTACAGGTGAAGGCACATAAGGCATTGAAAGAAACAGGGTCAGACATTTCTTTTCACCTATTAGAAGGCTACTAGACCTGAAGAAACTGCACTCGCTCTTCACTTTTGTGTTCAACAGGAAATCAAATGAGAGGGTTCATAGTAATGAGATGCTCTGTTCAGTTTGGAGATTTATAACTGCTAATCTCATTCCTATTCTTATGTATCTCCTGACGATTTTATTATGCTGTATCGTGAAACTTCTTAAAATCTGTAACTGTGACTCCAAAAGACCTTGCTTTATAAAAGAATGAAAGAAAAAAACAGAATACTAGTTTTCTTATTAAAATGTTTGGTAGTTCTTTATTTTTAAGGATTTTTATGTGAGAAAAGGCAGTCTGGTTTAAAAAAAAAATAAATTTGAGTATATTCAGCTATGAGCTACTGAAGTGGGAGTACCTAATTTTACAGGCAAGTATACATACATTATATATGTATAGCTAATATTCATGTGTATATATATAAGAATCGTATAACTGTGTCTAAAATCATAGTAGTCTTGTGGCTTAGAGCTGACTGGTGCTGACTTCAGTTGCTACTAAAGAATATAGAAAGTGAGCACCCAGTACTGCTCTGTTACCTTGTCCCCATCGATCCGCACGCATACTTCTGAACCACGCATGATTGTATCTGTGCTAATAAAACAGTAGTTTATTTACCTTCAGGTTTAGTCTACTAAAGAATTAATTGTGGTGCCTTACAAGTAGTGTTTTTGTTTGCAAATTCAAAAAGTCTTAGGTATTTAATTAATGAAATTGTTGAAATAAAAGCATGTTACACATCAGTCTGTATGATAAACTCCTAAAACTAGTCAAAACCAAAATAACATGTGAGATTTAATTTTATATTTGGAGAGGCAGCGTAGAAGACTGACTAAAGTGGGCTTGTGGTACAGCACATGCATTTAGAATACGAGGGGAAAGAAGGAGTGGTGGAGATTTGTTAGAGAGCTCTGCTACTTCCCTGGTAAATAGTTGTTTACTATATTTAGGTCCAAGTGTATGAAGAGGAAATATTTTGAAAGCTTTTGGGCTGCAGAAAAATGCATTTTCCATTTGATAGCCTAGCAGTAACCCTTTGCTTAAACTAATGAAACTTGATGGCTTGGAGTTTTTGTTATTTGGACAGTCTGAATCACTTTTCAATGCATGCAGATAATGCATTGCATAATAACGCAATAATAGTGTAATAATTCATAGTCTCAGTAAGGACCAAAACATGCAATACCTGGTGCCATCAGCATCAGTTATATTGCCAATAGGTCAACAGAGCTTTGACAGAGTTTGCAAAAGTTACTTGACTATAGTCTATTAATGATTTCTCCCTCATTTAGGAAAAGCTACGTTTTTACCAGTCTCCTGAAAGTAAACGTGTGTAACTTAGATCTCGATAAATCATAGTGTCTGTGATACATAATGTTAAATCCAAACCAGCCCAACAAGGTCAGTAAATGTCGGGGGAAGAAGCCAAGTCAAATCTCTGTATTCGTCGTTAAAGTGCCTTTCATACACGAATTTCTCGCTGCCATGAGTGTGTTTGTGCAGCCCAGACCACTTACCACTCGGCTCTGCAAACATTTCCTGGACCCTAACGCTAGAGCTGAAGAAAACCTTACTCAGCATTGATGCTGCTCTCTGCTGACTAAACAGTAGGGGGAAATCTCTGCCTTTGCCTCACATCTTACTGCCCAGGGTAGGTTTGGTTGCGGTTGGACCTGGGTCATTTTTTGACGGTCTTTTTTTTTCTCCCCGAGAACAGTAGTCCACGTTGCTCTTCTGTCTCTGGCTGCTGAAAAAGGTGTAAGTGTACTGCGAAGAAGGACTGATGGGTATGAGGGTTTTTGACTTAAAAAAAGGAAGAGTTTATCAAATTTTAGGCTTATAAACCTTATTTGTCTACAGTTTATGCATAAGCAACAATAATTAACTATGTAAACAAGAGCACTTTAAATTAAACTAAGTAAAGGCAGGCAAGTCACAGTCAGAGCTCACATTCCGTGCATATAGTATTGAGGGAATGGATTGGACCTACCTAATTCATCCAACATAGTTTTTTAGTGTTTAGGAGTTTTTTTAATTTTCTTGAAATATTTGATGTAGACCACTTCTGAGAACTCAATTCCACTGCAAAAAGGTGTTTTGAGTCTCAGGAACGTTCATGTGGGTATATTGTGGCAATCGAATGGTTAGCTATGAAAACCTAAGCTATTCTTTCTTTGTTGTCTCAGTAAAGTAAGTTTTTAATCAAAAAACCAAGTAAATTGCATGTTCCAACTTGTGACTCTCTAAATTACTTCAGCTGATAGAAGCTAGACTTAATTGATATCTGTGTGCTGACCTGAGGCACTGGGATTTCTTTAATTGTGCTGGGTGTATCTCCATAATGTATTTTACTTAAACGCAGGAATCTTGAAGCTGTAAACTTTTGTCCAGTTTTCATGGAAACGGACAGACAGGTAGAGGGGATAGATGCTGTTTACTTTTCCAGTGAGAGGAAGGCTGCTTGACTGGCTGCTTGACTTGCTCCTTGTGTGGATTCTCTGATGTTTAGCAGAGAAAATGCAGGAAACTGTTAGTTCACAGTTTATAGAAGACTAATGAGCATTCTTAAATGACTGGGTTTAAGTAAATGTTATCAAAAAAGGCACTTACTCCTTTTCTATTATTTGTGTAGTAATATATGTCAGGAGATGGTCAGGAGAAGTGATAATACATCACTGCTCCCCATTTAATGTCTAGTGCACAGCACTCAATAGGGAATTCAATGTGTCAGAAAGAACCGTGATGACAGAACTATAATGGTAATGCACAGCTCTGTATTTAATCTTCATTTAACCCCAGACATTGCTGTCTCTTACTATTATTTAGTGCCAGTGGGTGATTAGTACATTGTTCTGTTTTGTTTTGAAATGCAGGAGAGAATAAACTAATGGTGATCAGTAGAGTAATCATTTTGAGGAGATGATAAACACTGACATTTTGCCCTAAGCCAAGAGTGTACAATGGTTGAGACTGCATAATCCTCTGGCCCGGGATGACCAAAAGGGTAAGTCAATAGTTGTAGTCTCTTAAGGGCTGGATCCAGATTGCTTAATTTGGGACTTGAACAGAATCCAGCGTGCAAGTCCCGATCAGCAATGTGGAATGCCTTTTTCTCTGTAGCACCATCTATTCCAGGCAGCTGAAAACACCAGGTAGCCTGTCTGATTGGCCTGAAATTGTCTAGGCATTAAGAGCTTACGTACAATGCATACTCTGAAATGCTCTAGTCAGAGGAGATAAGTGATGCAATCAATAAATTTTGCCTAAATCGAGTTGCAGGAGAAGTTAGGAAACATGTGGGTACCAACATGTAGAGATGCATATACCTTACCCATGAGTTTGTGCTGATCTTGCCGGACACGTTAGCAGTTTTGAATTGGTTGTAAAAACACTGCTAGCAGTGGTAGCAGCCTCTACTTTTTGCCTAATAGCGTTGTGGTTAAAATACATGCCCAGGGGATTGAGAAGCTTGGCTTAGAGCTTTCCTCAGTGTGACATTCGTTGAGTCACATCCCAGGGAACTGCAATAGCTGTAAAGCTAAAAGTTCGTACCACAGCCTGCTTGGACCCTGGTTCACTTCCATGTCACATGCGCTGCTGTGACTTTTTTGGCTTTTGTTTTCTTTCTTGCAGCATCTTCCTCTGCAAGTAAATGTACTACGCTGTCCCATCTTCTGTTGCCAGTAGCGGCATGAATGAGATACTTAAGGGGTTTGGCACCTTATGAGGGAAGAAATACCTGTTTTATCTCACGCAATGTCTTTCTCCCTGAGACAAACAAGACCCAATACTGATCGTGGATTTTACTTTTTTTGTAATGCAAATGGTGTAAGATATGTGGCAAAACAAGAAGGAAGGCTATCTTCATAGCTACACAGAGGTTGAATAGTGCATTGACCCAGAGTAGATGGAAAGGAGATCCCTGCTTAGACACTTCATGTTATCAACTTGTGACATGCCCATAAACTGTAACATTTCTGAGAGCCAAAACTGAAGAAAAACCAGCATTTTACCTGGAAAAAAATATCCAAGAGCAAGTCATTGGCAGGCAGAGAACTGACAGGAGACTCAATTTCAGAGCCCTGATTCCTGTTAGAATAGGACAGCAGCTGTAGGTGGTAGCTGAGAAGGTGGCTTCAGCAGCAAAACCAGTTCTGGAACTTCATTATCCCTGTGCTGTAGTCAGTGAGGACCTGCTTTAACTATTAACTCCTCACTTAGCCCCAACTCGGAGGGGGTTTCTGAGGTTTAATCTTAGCTTGGATTTATTGAGTGCTCTGGTTTACTAATGCATATAATTTACTTAATTGTTAAATACCAAACACACAACCTGAAACAGACATTTTGGATAAATGAATGGTAGTTGTCATCTCAGTTCACAAGCTCATGTATATTACTACTATATTTTAGCTCTGTGTTAAAAGAACTGCTCAACATGTTTTAAAAGTAGTACTTTCATATTTATCTCTAGTATTGTATTTTATTAATTACACAATTATATAATTTAATTAGAATTAATGTTAGTATTTTCAGAATTGTTTACGTTGCTTGATCCTGTCCCATCCTACTAGGGGATTTTATCACTAAAATGATGCAATTCTTTTGTTATTGAAGGATGCCACTTGGCCACTGTGCCACTTTGGATGCCTTGACTGTAGTTGCTGCTGAAGTTCAAATTCATAGTTCTGTAGTTTGACTCCCCTACTACACTGTACAAAATTACAATTTGGCTGTGGGTTCTAGCCAGGCTAAAGTTGGCATGTTACAGAGTAGATGTCATATGGTATATAGTCATTCAGCAACACCTACTAGAGAACTGGGAATGAGTTACTTCTTGCAGTGGAAGTGCTGATCAAGGTGACGGTGTGATCATAGTACCTGTGGTATGTGCTAGGATACCCCATCCAGGTAGCTAGAGCTCACTAGCAGCAGTAATGCCAGGTCTCAGTAGCTGTCACTTGACTGAGTCATGCTATAGGAGTGACTTAGCCCAATTTGTTTTCAAGCTGAAAAATAATTTTAAGTAATATCTTTCATCAGTGTACAAAATAAATTTTTCTCTTAAGCATGCATATGTTAATATAGATTATTATTGGCATCTGCTATGAGGTAGTATAGGATGTATGTATCTTCCCAGTCATCCAGTTACAATACAGGTGGAATCCAGGGGCTTCTTGCTCAGTTCTTTGCATCTCTGTGTTTTGGATTGTTAAAAAGTGAGGGAAGCTTTTAGAACTGATGTGACCTGGGAGAACATGCATCTTCTGCAACTAACTGAGCCTTCAGGAAAGTTCATTGGGTGGTGGTGTACCTGGAGGAGGAAACGTTCCTCATGCTTATCTCAGATGAAGGCAAAAAATCTTCCTTGATACCTTCACTAGCTGTTGAAACAGAGTAACAATGAAAGAGATGACCAAAGAGTAAGTCACTGATTGTAATGTTCCTTTCATTGACCTGCTGGGTCATGGATTTCAGAATGGTTTAAATGTAGCTAAAAATCCTGATCATGCTAGGACATGCTAGTGTCCTGTGTCAGCATGCCTTTCCTAGAAAAACTTTTGGTTTTCTGCTTTGGTGTTGATGGTTTGTTGTTTTTTGTTTGTTTGTTTGTGGGGAGGGGAGCAATAGTGGTGGTGGTGTTTGTTTCTTTGGGTTTTTTGTGTTAGAATGTCTTCTTTCCTCCATACAACTTTCTTACAAGCTTTGGGTCTATGCTTTTCTGCAAGTGGTAAGAGCTGAATGTCTGTCTTGCATAGCAAACATCATAGAATCATAGAATGGTTTGGGATGGAAGATACTTTAAAGATCATCCAGTTTGAAACCTGTGCCGTGGGCAGGGATACCTTCCACCAGACCAGGTTGCTCAAAGCCCCATCCAACCTGGCCTTGAACACTTCCAGGGACAGGGCATCCACAGCTTCTCTGGGCAACCTGTGCCAGTGCCTCACTACCCTCACCGTGAAGAGTTTCTTCCTAATACCTAATCTAAATCCTCCCTTGACCAGTTTAAAACCATTGTCCCTTGTCCTATCACTGCATGCCCTTGTAGAACATCCCTCCCCAGCTTTCTTGTAGGCCTCTTCAGGTACTGGAAGGCTGCTCTAAGGTGTCCCTGGAGCCTTCTCTACTCCAGACTGAACAATGCCAACTCTCTTATCCTGTCCTCACAGGAGAGGTGCTCCAGCCCTTCGATCATCTTCGTGGCCTCCTCTGGACTCGCTCCGACAGGTCCATGTCCTTCTTGTGCTGAGGACCCCAGAGCTGAAGGCAGTACTGCAGGGGGGGTCTCACCAGAGTGGAGTAGAGGGGCAAGATCCCGTATCTTGACCTGCTGGCCACGCTGCTTTGGATGCAGCCCAGGATACAGTCTCAACCTTAGAGACTGTTTACAAGCTGTTCCAGAAAGTACATTTATATCTATATGATCTCCTTCCAGCTACTCTGGCAGCATAAAAAATTCCACCATAAAGATCTTCTGACTCTGATGGCCCTTAGATAACAGGAAAATCAGAGTCTCTCTTTCCTTTTGCATACTGAATACTAGTGTTGTTTATACTGATACTGTTTATCTTCTGTCTTCTGTGACTGGTCTACTGTTAATGACTTAAGTGTGTGCCAGATTTTAACCATTTTAGGGGGTGAATTTTCTCTCTTTGTCTCACTGTATTGTTGTTGGTTTTTGTTTTTTAATGGCTCTGGTCTTTTGAGAGTGGAACTTGTGCAAACTGAAGTTTAATCAATGTTAGTAGACTCAGTGGTACAGAGTAGAAAGTTGACTGTCTACAGTTTACCTCTTCTTCCTTCAAAACAAAGTTCACTGGTGAGTAGATGCAGGAATGTGTCCTAAGAGTTGCATGTGCTGATGACTTAGAGGACTGCAGCAAGAATACCAGTTGTCACTGCAGTGAGAGAGACTACACTGAGCAGTCTGTCTTGATGGAAGTGATTTCACTTTTGGGTAGGTGATTCAAATAAGCTGCGTTGAGCCTGCTAGCAAGGCACCTGGTGCTGTTGCCTTAAGACACATAGATGGTAGGGTCAAAGCACACAAGCATGGCACCAAGAAGGTAAATGCTCCTTAATTCTAGCCTTGTTCAGTCACTAACCCTGCTGTGTAACACTGGGCAAATCATGATGCTTCCTGTATGTGTCTCCTTACCTGTAAAATTGTAATAATTACATATGTTAGTCTGGTAGTCTACATTAATGTTGAAGACCAAGAATTGAGAGGGTTTTTGGGTGCTGTTTTTTTCTACGTCACACTTTAAAATGTTGAATGTTACATACTGCT
The DNA here is from genome assembly GCF_000690535.1 of Cariama cristata. Classification (NCBI taxonomy): domain Eukaryota; kingdom Metazoa; phylum Chordata; class Aves; order Cariamiformes; family Cariamidae; genus Cariama; species Cariama cristata. The sequence continues at coordinate 16,457 of NW_009611584.1, forward strand.
TGCTACCATCTTTCCTCCCTCTCCTTCACCTCAAACAAACAAAACCAAACAAACAAACAACTAGGATAACTTGTATAAAAAATTGTTAATTCCATGCAATTCTTTGTATTCGCTAGCGTGGGGGTTTTTTGTTTCCCTTTATCTGTTTAGGGATTTAAATAGTTTGAAAGACCAGTCTAATGAAGTATAATCTTTACTGATTCGATGTGGGCTTTTCTAAGTGTCTTCCAGCTACCATACTTTCCAAGTTTTGTACACTATTAGTATTAAAGTTGCTGATCTCTGGTAACAGAGCTTGTCTCTTAATCCTTTTTTTAAATAACAGGGTTATGTTTGAAGCTTCCCAATGATAAGGAATCTGTTCAAACTCCCATGAACTTGTACAAATGTCACTTAAGAGTTCACTGATTTCTTTGCTTACTGCCTTCAAAACTTTGTGGATTTATGTTATACAAACTATGTTCATCTAACCTTTGCTGATAACCAGTTTGGCTGTTTGTTCAGCACATTGTTACCACTAGCACCCAAAAATAATTAATTTCAGGGATGGACTGATCTGAAGTATGTATGAAGGACCTGAAGGTCATTGACTTTAATGAGAATGGTGATGTTCACCACCTTTCATTATTAGGACCTTTTTAGAACAGTTTTACTTTTGCAAGGGGCTACATCTCCTTAATTCCTCTTTTTGTGTTCTTTTTGTCTTTCTGGGACACTTTATTTGCACAAACTTCCAACTTCCTATGAGAGGGGAGCGAGCTAGGTAGCCTTTTTAGAAGAATATTGTCTATTTTAATATTCAGGTACTTTTTTTTTTTTAAAAAAAAAAAAAAAACAACTTATTACTTGTGCTCAAATTCTCTGTAAATAAAATAAAAGCCTCTTAACCGGGAAAGCAGATACCTACATCTCGTCCACATAACCCTGAAAACTCTGCCCTACTACTGTAATAACCAGCATGTGCCTCTTACTGTGAATTATTTGATCACTTTCTGTATATCACTCTTGTGAGAATGTGAAGAGGAGGAATATTTTCATTTACAAACATGTCTGTAATTTTCTGATTTACTGCTTTCCTTTTCGCTATGCCTCATAATTTTCTGTTCATTCTGTGTTTTACTATTGTTCTGGGCTGAAGAGCTTGACTTTCATGTGTCTTTCTGTTTTCTGATTATAACTTTTCTGTGTATAATTAATTATTAACATGTGAAATTGCCCTAAATAGGTGTGATTATTCCTGTTTCGTACTTTCCTTCATCTTTGAGTCTTCCAGCACAGTCTGTTCTCCCTGCTTTGACTGCCTTTTTACAAATCCAGAGTACAAAATGTATTCACACGTCTTCACCTTCATGCTGTGTGTACTGCTGTAGCCAAACTAGGCTACAATTAAGAATCATAGTTTCTCTTCTGAATTTACTAACTTAATCATAGACCTCTAATGCTTTTGGCTTCCTTTTACTTTAACCATTTCCGTTAGTCTCGTTCTCCATTCCCTTCCCCGCTTCTATCTATTTACTGTTGGTATCTGTTCTTACATCTGTACTCCTTTGCCAAGCTATAAAATGCATCCTCTTACTGTTTTGGTTGAGCAGTTTGTTTAATGCTTTTTCTTGTGTGTGTTTCTACAGAAATGACCAGGTATGTTATAACTCTTGATTGGTTTTATTAATTAGTCATTACCATAAAATTCTGATATGTTGTTACTCATTTTTCTTTTCACTTTCCCTTTTGTATTGATACTTTTTTCCCCAATGTTTTTTGTATTCTAGGCACAACATAGGCTTTCCTATTGTAGAATGTTCCTCTGAAGGAGACTTTGTTCTTTCCAAACCACCAGACACGGGGGGACTAATCTCTTTTGGCACTGTAGCTGAACAGTTGGTGTATGAATTGGGCAATCCTCAGCGCTATCTTCTACCAGATGTCACATGTGACTTTTCCAAAGTTTCCATCACCGAAATTCCAGGTTAGTCCTCTTACATGTTAAGAGATCTATGTCAATGAAATGGGTTATCAAACTAAAGCAGTTACTTTATTTTTCCATGTTTTCTCTGCATATTTCTTGTTAAATCAGTTCCTTAGAGTGCGACACTATATTAAATTGATATTTTCAAGGACTTCTGCTAGAAATTTCTTTAGAAATTTTAACCATACTCTTATTTATCTTGCTGGATGACTAATTTAAATCTTTGATCACTACTCCTTTTGCTTTGCTTTTTAACTCATGCCTTGCACCTACCAAGTCTTTAAACTATGTATTCTGTGTGAGCAACACTGAGACATGTCCACTATGGTTGCAGTATTTTTTTAAACTACAGCTCTGTTTCTTTACTCAAAAAAAAGGTATGCTTTGTACAGGTTTTCTCATATGGCATTTCAAACGTTAGTAACAATGGAAAGCTGTGTCTTTCAAAGCACTACATGGTAGCATCAAAAATACTTTGCTTCAGTAATAAAAGTACTGTAAAATTGTACAGTGAACCTTCTGTTCATGCAACATAACCAAGTGGCAGTCTGATAAGGCCAGCTTGCTGCTCTTAGCCACTAGTCTTTTTCTTTTTTTTTTTTTTAAAAAAAAAAAAGAAACCCTAACCTTCCTATGAACTTTTAGCTTGCAAATGACCTGATATGACATGTTTGAACTTAAAATGAACTTTCACATGAACTTCCAGTTGCTCTCTTAGAAATATAACAGATGGAAAATGGGCAGATTTCTTAATTATTTTTAGTTTGAAGTGCTTTGACGTGTACACCAGTAAAAACAGGCAAGCTATCTATTTTTGCTGTTTACATTGCTGATTTTATTGTCCTGCTGGATTACTTGCAGTGTTTGAACTGAGAGGTGCTTCTGTTTTCTTTTTGGCAATGGATGCTATGCATTTTGTTTTGTGGAGGTTTTTCTTTGTATTACTCCTTCACATGGAACATGAAGCTCTTCCAGATCTTTACCATGACTGTAGGGGTATTGTTCTGTCTTGAGAGAGTTAAATTAACCTTATGTCAATTTTGCAGAGACAGCGATGATGTTATTTGAGTGACATGTACAATTTCTGCAAGTCACATTTACTTTTTCAGATATGTTCTGATCTGATCTCTTCAGAGTATTTGCGTAAAGCTTTGAACTGCTTCCTAAATATTTGCAAGCACAGGTTAGGTACAGGTGAGATACAGTATAATTCTGTCTGTCTGACGTGAGGTGTTGATCCCGCACTGCTAATTTTCAGGGAGTTGCGCCTATTGATTTTCTCCGGTTTCTTTTTGGCATTAATATTGCTAGTACTGAACATGGTAGTTTCCCTGAAACATACATTCATACTGTTCTGTTTCTGTTTATTGACAAGAAGGCTAAAGTGAAGATGCCCCTTCGCTTACTAAGCTATCAGCAAATAAGCTTTCACTGGTTTCTCATCTTTCTTGTTTTGTTTCTTTACCAAGTGAAGGACTGCAGTCCACTCCAGCCAGCTATAGTACACTGTATGCTCTGTCTGTGTGTGTGCAATAACTGGCTGTTAAGTGGAAAATAACTATTGGGTCTGAGGTCCTAAAGCTGCTTTCTGTATTATGTATTTTTTAAGTACATGAATAAATATTTCAAGCATTCTATTAAAAGGCTCATTGAAGTAATAAATTTAGTCACCCATTTGCTGTTTGTGTTTCTAAGGTAGGTAGGACTGTTTCATGAAAGGTTCCCTCCTCTGTGACAGTACAGCTATCAAAGATCTGCTTTTTGATTAAATGCATTTGATTAATATGTATCACAAAAGAATGTCTTTGAAATTACATTGAAGAAGTTTAAATATTGCTTTTTTTAACCATTATAGGTTTTGATGGTGGGGCAGTGAAAGTTCATGGAGCAAAAGGATCACCTCCTTCAACGTTTTATAAGGTATTATATCTTTCTGTGGAGTGTAAGGTATTTTTGATTTACAAAAGTTTATATTTTGGAGAAAATACTAAGTATTTTCTGCCAAAACCTGTTACCACTTTAAAATCCTCATCCTCCCTGCCCTGAGAGTAAAAGAAAGAGGGGGAAAGAGAAAAAAAGACAAACCTTATTTGATACGTAAAAACATGCTAATTTGTGTGACAGGCTAATCCACAAACCTCCAGAGAAGGCTGGGATGGTTCTTTTATAGTAAGAATAATAATTTTAAAACATCTTAGCCCACTAACACCTTTACACTCATGGATTTTTATACTGGTGTTAACTTTGTTCTATTTCATTGTGAAATTTATCTGCCAAGTAGCTTTCAAAAGGTAAGTAATGAGTTAGTTGCTCTCTTGACAGATGTAGTTAAGAAGATGCTGATAGTCTCCTGAAATATTCTGTTGGAAGAATCCTGTGCTTCTAGTAAAATTGTGAAGTTTTGTGTTTGTTACTGTAGTCTTCTAGCGGTCTCCATTCGCTGAGTGGCTGCTATGATAAACACAGTTCTGGTGAAGTACCAGTAGGGCCGGATCCTTTTCTTGCTAAAACTAGTTGCAAAACTGACTTTTACAGAAGCAAGGTTGAGATCAGAAGTTAACTGCTTAGCACAGCCATATGAGTTAACCTAAGCAGGGAATTGTGCAAATATTTCTGTTTATATTATATAATGTATGTGTGAGCATAGTTTTTCTTTGAAACTTTTTAACTGCATTTTAGAAATATTTCTGACACTTCTAAAACCAGTTTTATGTAAGTTAGAGTTCTAGTTTTTAAAAGACACAGTATTTCAAAGATAAATTATAGTATCACCGAAGCAGGTTTGGTTTTGGTGAGCTGTAAAGTCAGAATAGAAGTGCTCTCTAAAGGCTCCATAATTGAAGCATACCAACAAAGCATTTTTAGAATCAAGTAGTATATTAATTTTAATTATTAGTTGAAGAGTTCTGGTTACATAATGCTGGAACAACAAATTTCCTTTCTCTGAGTGATCTGTGTCTGCATTATCTGCATCTGGGAATAACTGTGTCTTTTTAATCTGAAAATACGTTTTTGTTGTGTTTGAAACAACAAGAAAAGTGTCTTAAAATATAAATTATGAACACACTTCTAAAAGATGCTTAGTTTTAAAAATCAGGCTTACAGTGTCATTGTGTAACTGATGGAGAAGTCAATTTAGAAGTAAGTCCTAAAAATTACATAGAATGAAGAGTATACGTTTGTACAAAACATCAAATTCCATCAGTCAAATGATAGCTATGCTAATGCTTTTGTTATTCATGTAGCAAATAGTGGAATTTGGTATGGGCAAATACACAAGGCAGTGAATGTATGAAGTGGGAAATGCTCTTTCTTCCTTGGTCTGAGTGAGCAGTTTGAAGCAGAATATGTTTTGCTGCTTCTCAGCAACTTTCGGCAACTGTTCTGTTCCGCAGCCTTGTTCTCCTGCAGTTTTTGTTCTTGACTTTACATTTCCGTGCTTCTGTACATCTAAAGGAAATAACTGAGATTTGAGATATTGAGTTGATGAACCATGAAATGGAATAAACACAACAGAGTGACAGTTTGGATTTTACATAGCAGTAAAATAAAAACAAGTTTTAATTTGTTTCTTATTATTATGTCTTAAGTAGGACATCTGAAATGTGCCTGTATAGGAATGTTTTTTAACATAGTTCACACTGTTTAATATACAAAGCATAATGATATTCTAAAATACGTAAGATAGACTTACTGTGAAATATTTCTGTTTTTTGAAACTGGTTAACTGGCACTCAGTGGTAATGGACATATGCTTTGCACACCTGCTTTAGAAGTAATTTTTAGGAAATGAACTTAATATGTTCAGCTTGGATAGGAAGTGACTGAATGGGCATTACAACAAGCTAGAAACATTTTCAAGATGTGTTACATCTTTTAGTAACTTTACAGTAAGTGTAGGGGAAAATTATTTAATTGCTGCATTAAAGGTGAAGTGTAGTTAGTAAAACAATGGTAAGAGAAAGTGAGATGTAAGGTAAACTTCAGGGAAAATAATGAGAAATATGTTAACCTGTGAAATAGCTTCTCAAAAGAAATAGCTGAAACATGTTTTTTGAGACATTGAAAAGTAGACTGGATAAAGTGTTTGAAAATTTACTGTAGGAAAAACATTGCTGGCTGTAGAGAGTTAATGCTGAATGTCTTACCAGCTTCTTCAATTTCTGTTTTTGTTTTTCTATTGGGTAACAAATGTTGAAAATGCTCATGACACTTACTTTGAATATATTTATTGAAGCTTTTCTACCATTTGTGGTCATGCGTTATTTTCACGGTGATGCATTACTTTCACTGTATTGGAGCTCTGTTGAGCAGCTATAGCACTGTAAAATGCTTGATAGTTAAATGTTTGCAATGTATAGCAAGTTCTTTTGTGTGCGCATGTGTGTATGTGATATTTTTCCACATTTACTTTAATACTTCTTGGAAACTTATGTCTGATCCATTTCACTGTGATAGATTATTCAGCTTTTCAACATCAGAGTGTATCCTCTGTACCGAAATAGGTTAAGTACAGGAGAATTTAAGGATGACAATGAGAAGCAATTCAGAGTTTCACAGTTTTGCAGATTTGAATCTTCCTGCAATAGAATTTTGAATTATAAATAATAGAGTACATTTTTGTGGTGACGATGATAGTTTCTTGCTATTCTGCTTCTGCTTAATGTACGGATAAATGATTGTCAGAGAGCATTTATAGCGTATCAGTACTGAATCCCATGTAATTACATAATCCCTTTTTCGTTAGGTAAATGCCACTTACCTTGATGGCTTTAGAGCTACTGCTGTCTGTCCAGTGGGAGGTCCAAAGGCAGTACAAAAAGGAAAACGCACTGCGGAAGGTATTCTGCAAAGGTTAGTATTTGAGTTTTGGAAGGGGTTTTGGCTTTTTCTTTTTGGAGATGATGAAAATAGAACAGTGACATACGATGGCAACCATATTGACCTTGTAAGAACCCTAGAAGAGTATAACCTTCTAATTGGGAGGACATTTCAAGACTTAAGTAGACTGTGTAGGAAACCAGTTTTCAACATATAACTACGCCTCAGCTATGTTTGATGGAGCGAGAAAGGTCTCAAATGTTGTTGAAAATAAATGGCTGGATAGTGGAGAAAAACTCAAATTAATGGAGAAAAGCTGTGATTCAGATTAGAATTTATTAGATGCCAGAGAGAAACCCATGTGAAACTAGTTTTCACTGATTTTCACAGAACTTCTTTTTATCAAAAATCTTGGTGCTATGAAATGTAGGCAGTTTACCAAGTTTGTGTTTTAAACAAAATTATCTTATTATCTTAGTACCTTGTAAAATGTGACTAATAATTTTGTTTGCTAGAACAATTTTACAGTTGTAAGACAGACTGATAAACCTTTAGTCATATTGTCATGCCTGTATATTTGGGCGAGGAGGGATTCCTCTGAAATATAATTCTGTATCCTCCTGGAAGTCTCTCAGCATTTACTCCAATAGCCCCAACCTTTCTAGTTACAAATCTATCTCTTTGTGCCATGTTTTATATAGAACTTCCCCCCATCCTATTATAGACCCATGCAGCAAGTACACTAGGATAGACCTCTGTCAGAAATGCAAGGTTTGTGGTGGACTTAGAGTGACTTACTGCTCGTGTGGCCATCTGCAGCACTGTGATGAAGGAGGAGCTGTGTGACTTCCCTCAAGAGACGTAGCAGATGAGAGTGGGCTGATACAGGATGTGTAATTAAGCTATGGAATCCCTTTCTTCAGTGGTGCGAATGCTAAAAGTGTATGTGTCCAAGAGCTACTGAGAAAATCAATGAAGAAAAAACCCTTCAAGAGTTGTTAAATACAAAGACTCAGGGACTTGGAAGTCTCTGAAAAGCAGTCTTTGTGGAAGCTAGGTGATTATTTTTGGGGAAAAAAAAAATGGTATATTTTCCCTTTCATGTTTGCTCTTGGACATTATTTCAGACTGGACTACATGAATCTTTTTTCTGATTGAAACAGCTTGTGGTGATGCTCCCTCTGTGACCACTAGAAAATTAATTCAGCCTGCTTACTGTGCTGTCCTCAGTAATCCTCATAAGAGGGCTGATGGGAGATAGCCAAAGGCTGGTTAACTGGCTTGATGAGTGGCCTCTAGCCCATGAGACATGCCTGGAGCAGCTAGCTGTGCCTTTTTCTGTGCATTAAAAATCACAGTATACAGTGTTGCTCATCAATACATTCTCCATCTCAAACACAGTCTTAAACAGCTTAATGTGTGGAGTCGTTTCTTCAGCATGTTCAAAAATTTGTGTATGCCAGCCCAGATATGGAATAAGAGTTAAGCTATTCTGATCACTGTCAGAGAATGCTCTACCAGCATCTATATCTCTTTAGGAAGCCCTGACTTCAGTCTTTTGCAACAGGAATTGGTGGAGAGAATGTCATCAGGATGTGATCTTTCAGCTAGCCAGCTTCCAGTCCGTTCTAGGTTAAATTCTGCCCAGTAGTCTAATGGCAACAAGTACAGAATAAGGTCACGAATTTAAGGTGCTTCAATTATACAGGTCAAATTAGTTGGCAGCCTAAGACATTAAGTGGCTTTGGCATCTTGTAATACAGCTTTTTTCACTTCTTTCTTGCATGCCTCTCCTTTATTTGTTTATTCATTTTTGAAAGCAGGAGAGATTTGGCAGTATGTGTGTGAAGAAGTCTCTTTGGAATAGTCTTTGGTGTCCTTTTATTTTACATGGTTCTGTGTTGCATTACCAAGACACATGAAAGGGTTAAAAATTACCCACAGAATGTATTTTGAGCTCTGGTATCTCTAATGGTAATGTTTGAAGACAAATAACGTAAAATTACTTACTACAGATACAGTTTGCAAATTTAAGTACCTTAAATCAAGTATCTGTCTTTCTGTGGTCATCAAAATAAAGATGGCCTCATTTGTGGTACGTGGACCACCTTCATCTCTGTACAACAATTAGAAAATTACATTTTGTATTAAGTCTTGTACACTGCTTCATTTTTCAGGTACCATGCTAATATTTACAACAATGATGAAATATTAAGTGACTTCAAAATGTTCCACTGATGCAAAATGTTTTTCTCATCCTAACATAATTCCATTGTTTCAACTAATAAAATCTCTTATACAGCTAGAAGGGTGCCAGACCAAGATTATTGGGAAAACAGTTTAGGTGCTTCAGAATTTAACTTATTTTTCCAATCTGAAACATGTTATTAAGTTGGACTAATTTTAATGGTTGGATTCTTCTGAAACTTTTTTCTAACCTTTTTTTACTGTGATTTGTTTGTTTTGTTTTTTGGACTTTATATGATTATTTTTTTAAAACTATAGCAGTCATTTTCAGTTTTAATGCTTGAGAGTTGGGCTGTTTTTTTCTAAGAGTTGTTGCGAACAGTCTATTTAATACAAATTTAATATTTGTCAAAAACCTATATTAATTCCTGGCTCTCTTAAAGCAGTGTGTGTTTTCATGGTGTATAAAAAGAAGGTAATGTTCACCCCCATTATTAATCATGATTGGACAGACTTGGCACTCTTGACACAATGTGCTTTTGGTGGAAATATCCTTATAGAAAGAGTTTGAGGGATTTCAGTGCCAGACTGGAAAGGCATGAGTGATGAAGAAATGTTCTCTTTAGAAACTACTTCAACTTTTTGGCATTTCAGTCATATGTTCATTAATCCCAAATAAATACCTTTAAGATTTGAATAAAAGTTCCTTCTTCAGTTTGATTTTTTTCTTCCTTGGTGCCTGTGATGTATTGAGGTAGTTCCATGTATTTATTGGTAGTTCATAATGCCTTATAGCAGAAACAGAGTTAAGATCTGAATTACCAGTATGAAAACCAGGAAGACTGCATATACTGTAATTACATATCAAGCTGTCTTTGCTTTAAAGATAAAAGTAAGAACTGAAATCCATTTATTTGTATTTCCCTGTCATCTTTCATATAATTTGAATAAACAAAAGGCTTAGTTTGAAACCCAGGGTTAAATTCAGAGGCAGAACTTCCTTGTCAGTGATCACTTGATTTGTAGTATTCAGATATATTTGTTTAGTGTAAAGTATTCATAGTCCAGTTTACATGACAGAGCTAACTCCTGTGGACCACACAGGGCTAATTCAGATAATCATTTTGAGGCAGTTTACTAATTAAAAAAAAATCATTTGTTGCAGGACTCGTCTTATTTTCAGTCAGCTTGGGTATGAAGATTACAGTGCAGTTAACATACAGGTTTTAGGGTCTGAAGATACATATGGACCTCATGCTAGAAGGAGTATAGATGGTGTAAGTATTCAGTGGAGTGTTCTTAAACTTTTACTGACCTCTTTTAATCTCTCCATATTGTTATCTTTTCCACAACTTTAAAGGAAGTCACTATCATCTTGGGAATTTCACCCCATCATCTCACAAAGAATTCAGTATCACTACTTAGCGTACAAAATTAACACTGACAAGGTCTTTGCAGTACTGGGTCTTCCAGAAGCACTGATATGAAGTCTTACAAAAATGTTGTCGTAGTCTGTTCTAATGTTATTCATCTAAAGAAATATCTTATAAAGGTTACTATGACGTAGACTTAGACTGCATTAGATGTAACTCTAAAAGACCACATTATAAAGATTGCAGAGTCAGGAAATAGCAGAATTATTCTTGCCTGTGCAACTTTAAAACTGTCTGTGAGTACTATTTGTGAAACAATCTTCAACTATATAATTCTGCATCGTATCTTGTGACTTAATAAATTAATGTGTAAGAATATGAATGATGGCCATAGCCACTGCAGCTGTGATATCCATGGTCTGTTTTCCTAATCTAGAATAGGAAAGTCTTTTTTTTTTAAAGGAAAAAGGCTGTAAATCTTGTCCTCACTTACATGCACTTTAAATATTTACACAGTTTAGTTTGTTCCAAAACAGTAGCATTTAATTCTTCTTTGTCAGTGGCAGTCTTGCAAAACTCTTAAGGTACACGTGGCAAAACTTGACTCTGAGTTCGATCTTAGGAGTGCCAGCACTTGAAATAGCTGACAATTTGTATGTATAGGGAACAAGAACATGATGTGGAGAAAGACAGTGAACTTCTTACTATGGAAATAAGTGTTCTTAGGAATTTGGCAAGTTTTATCTGCCGCTGTTCATTTTAGTGCTTGAGCTTCAATTTCATTCTGCACAGCAGCAAGACTTGCTTCCTGAGGAACGAGCTTTGTAATGTGGTCTTTTTCCTTGTAGGACCATAAACCCTTCAATGTTAAGTGTGTTACTGAGACAGCAGAAGCAAAATTTTGAAACATAGCAACAGGTATTCTAGATGTTGAACTTGCCTGTGTTCTGTTTGTACCACCTTCTTATGATTATGCATTGTAATACATTCTTTAATTAAATTGTTACATAGAAAGTTTTGTGTCTTGTATAGAGTGAATAATGATTTGAAAAAGAGCAGTTTCTCCTTCCTTGCTGTTCAGTTTGCTTACAGTACATTAAATAAATTTTCCAAATGAAACTCAGTATTTGTCGTGTTTTCCGTATTTCCAGCCTCAACTCCCAGGTCTTATGTTACAACTAAATAGAGCGTTATCTCCACTGTATGTGCTTCCCATACCTGTCTGAAGTAGGACATGAGAGCTAAGGCTGAAATACAGGAAATCATTCTATTGCCTTCCCCCTTCACCTGGTTCCTCCAGCAGTTTAGAAGCAGCTAACCAGAGTGAGTTTTCATCTGGGGAGCAGCCCTAGTAGCTTGAGGAAAAAGGGGTAGGGAGTGGGGTTTGCTTTTCCATTTAAAATACAAAGCCATAGAATCCTAAGGAAAACATCTGCCTTTTGGGGCTTCAGGTAGGAATAATGTCATCTCTTAAACCCTCTTCTCTACCCTGTCTTTCCATACAAAATTAGACACAGTTATTAGGGTTGCAAATAAGTGCTCAAAACCAGAGTCATGTTATGTTAGGCAGTATATTAACACAGAAGGAAAACCGTTCCTGTTTTGAAGATTGTACCATCTAAATTTAAGGAGGAGAAGCAAATATGTGTATGAATACCAAAAGAGGGTAAGTTGAACAATAATTGGAGCTCAGTGAAGATGTCTGGAGTGGCTGTACTAATTCTCACACGGGCCTGTCAAACTGGGTGCAAAGATTTGCCTTTGCAACGGTGAAATCACTGTGTATCCCAGGCTTATGTGGACCTTGTATAATGTGGTCTGAGCTGCTATGTGGAGTATTGACTGTTCTGACAACACAGAGTATCCTTGAGAAACCAAGAAATGCTCCCCTTCTTTCCTTTCTCAGTCTTCCCCGCCTGGTTACATGGTTGTTGCTTGCCACTCGGGTAGCTTGCTTTGTCAGCAGCAGCCCAGCATGAGCGAGAAAGGGACCTGAATCAGCATTGAGTAACCCTATTGGTGTTTAATTTTTAATATCTCCTGCTCTGTGGTTTTCTGTCAGGGAGGAAGAAGGGGTTATGGCAGTATCACAGTGTCAGTGAGTTCATGGTTTAGAAATACTGGGTGTTTCGTATGAAAGGTACCTATTAATAGTACATCAAGCATTAGAGTTTGCTGTATAAAAACTGTACATGCTGTGTCTGTTAGTTTTCTACTAACCCTTTGTTAACCAATTTATAACACATTGTTAAGACTTGATGAAGTATAACTTTGTTTTGCTATTTTTTGTTGTAATTAGGTACTGTAAGATAAATGACTTTAAAATAGTCTGTATATCCAGTTTTAATACTGGATTCACCCACTCAGAACAGGATTCAGCTTTATTATTTTCATAGACCATTGTATCTTGCATCTGTGGGCAAGGAAGTAAACCTAGAACTTAAATGGAATGTTGAAGACATGATACGGTTTAGAACCAGGAAGCAGATGTGAATGCATAAGTATGTTTTCTGCAAGAGTATTTCCTATTAATTATTATTTGTAGTAATCTAATGAATCTCATGGTAGCTTTGGGAACACTGAATGTTAAAAAAAAAAAAAAAAGCGTTTGTTGAGTTTGTGGCATGACTGCATATTTTCTGTGTAGTGACAATTTTTTTACAATGACCTAGTGAAACCAGTTGGAAAATGATTGGTTTCTTATTTGTATTATCTTGATCAGGACATCTCTTTCTGTATTCATAGAAGGAAATTTCGATCCTTTCAGTGATACATGATCTGCTGGAATAGTATAACCTCTCCTAGCTTGGCTCTGCTAAACTTTTACTTTAGGGTTTGCCTACATGAATATCAAGATAAACTAATAAAAATGTGAATCAAGTTTTCAGGATTTCCTACATGATAGTATCATGGCAGGTATTTTCCAAGCTGGGAGGTTGGAGGCTGATAAAAGAACTGTGTGTGTGTCTCCCTGTGAGTATTTTTACATAGGGGTACTTAAGATAAGATGAAAGTAATTATATTTATTGTTACCGTACCTCAGAGTACCTCTGTGTGGATATGCCACCAGAACAGGAAGTAGAGAAAAATCATCCTTCCACTTCATTAATATATAGGATTTAGGTTTAAACATACTAAAACAAAAGGCCCTTCATTAGTGATTTTTAGCTGATCACTGGCTATAAAGTCAGGAAGTTTTCTCCCTTGTTATAAGCTGGCATAAGTGAGCTTGTTCGTGTTGGGGTTTTGTTGTGTATTTGAGTTGGAACAGAGGATTTAGTAGTCTGTTAACATAACGGTCTCTTTGGGATACTCTTGCAATAGCCAGAATGCTTGGTGCAGCATATTACAGTATTTATTATAAACACCATTTCAGCAGCTGCTGCTAGGAAATACATCCATGTTCCTAAATTGCTGAAGTTACTTAAATTCCTGAAATTGACTGGAGATTTTTGAATGCTGACATGTTCAACAGTATTGCTTTGGGGAAAAATGTACTGTGTACACACAGGAAAATGATACTAATGTACAAGATACCAGTGTTTCAAAAACTAACATTAAATTTGCTGGTTTATGTAAGGCTTTTAAAGAATGCAGCTTTACAGAAATGTGGGCAATAAGTAGGACTAGAGTTAGGAGATGTTTTAAAAAACATGCAGTTTAGGAGTTCAGATCCAGCATGTAGTTCCTCAGGTTATTTTGAAGAGGAAAACTTTTTTGAGATTTTGTTTGAGTTTTTGGGTTTTGTTTTGTTTAAAATGTTTAGTCCAGCCTTAAAATTTGAGGGGACAGAAAGTTTGTTTTGTTATGATACGGTTAAATTTACTAGAATTCTCATAAGCAAATTTATACTTTGTTAGCCATAAGTGTCTGGCATTTTTCACTGCCAGCCATGTAAATTGACAATTGCTTCAAGTATAAAATAAAGAAGATAATGAAACATTAACAGAAAATGACAGTGATGCTGGATGAAAAGTCACTGAATTAAAATGATAGTTTGTAGCAGTGAGCATTAAACATTTCCATTAGCTTTAACTCATATACTGAGCTACAGTTATTTTTCAATTTGGTAAATTTAGATGATGTTCTGCATCTTGGCCAATCTAATTTCTACTTTTTTGAAGCAGGGTCCTCGGGAAGCTGTTATTTGGCTTGCTGTACACCATAAGCAAAAAGAAGCTGTAGAAATCTTCTCCAGAGAGATTGCACCAGCTGGAACTGGCATGGGTAAATATTCACATCATCTTATAAGAATTTTAAAGTTACTTTTTTTTTTCTGAGCATGACTAGCACCTGAAGATTTACTTGTGTTCATTTCATTGCACTGTGCATAGTGAAATCATAATATTTTTTTAAAGGTATATATGTTTGGTGTAGAAATTGCTCCTGCAGACATTAGCAAAATGATAAAATGAAGTTCTGGAAGTCTACCATTTTGTTCCTTTGAGACTCTATCCTTCCATTGTTGCTACTGTCCCTTCCTGCCTCTTTTCCTCATTTGTCTTTGTTTTCCTACCCATGGTTACACAGATGCGCAACAGTGTCTTATTCTGTTTTACTGTGTTATTAAAACTCAGTAATGCTATTAGATTTCAATGGCAGTCAACATTACGAATGTTATTCAGCTGCAAAAGTTTATTGCAGTATCCAGCTGTAACATTGCAGGTTGTGAAGAGCTGTGCAGTATGAGGGTTTTGAGGAGTCTCTTCAGCTTTTAGTTATCTGATATTACTGCAAAGGATTTTTGTAGATGCTAGTGTACTTCTGACCTACTTAATGTGTAGCTGCTTGTGTAGGTAATTACAACTTTCAGATAGAATTCAAAACTTTTTAGTACGATACTGCAGTGAGAATGCTAACGACTTGCATCTAATTCTTTATTCATAGTGTATATTAACTACCCAACTTAAATTCTGATCCTGCACTATCAAGTCTAACCTCAAATTAATCCGTCTTTAACATTTGATTTTGTATGAATTTGTGGTGTACTGCAACTATTGCAAGATTTATTTTTTAATTGACTTGTGAGGTAAAGTCAAACTACTGGGATTTAATTATACCATCTTACTTTTGAGCGTACATTTTAAGTACTTGCATAAGGGTCACCTAGTGTTAAATGATCTATGCTTCTATTGTTTACCAAATGTTTGTTAAAAAAAAACAATCCTTCACATTTGTTCTTTGTAAGTGTCATTGGACTCACTTGACTTTCTGGGAGGACTTACTATTTGACTATTTTGAGCAAACTCTTTTTTTTTTTTTCTGTCCCCCCTCCCCCCCTTTCTGTTCTCCTCCCGAGTCACTTAAGTGTCACCACTGTATCCATCTCCATTGTAAGAAGCACATTCATATGTTGTGAGTTGCTGCTTACATTATGTTTACTCATCCCACTCTTATTCTCCATTTAAAATTTGGACAGCTTATTTTGAGGAATAGAGCTCAGATGTTTTATAATGGCTTCTATGTATCTTATAGAATAATATATTGAGGATTTACATCGATCTTCAAAGTTAAATTACATGAGCTTAACCTGAATCTCTCAACTTCCATGGCAAATCTAGAATCCTGATTAATGGAGGAGTAGGTGGGTGTTGCCTTGCAGTTAAGGAACTAATAAACATTTTATTTTCAATGGGTTCAAAACTGTATGGAAGTATGCACATTCTGTGTTGTAGTCTTTACAGTGGTAGCAGAGATATAGTCAATGCAGGGTGGGGTGGTTTTTTTAAGTTGTGTTTATAGCAGCATGGTCAGTGTGTGGTCATCCTTTTTTTTCCCCTCTTTTT
>NW_009611584.1:32620-60571 GCF_000690535.1 Cariama cristata
CCCTACAAGATAGACTGTGATCACATTGAACTAACTGGGGATATTCATTGAGATAATTTGTTGTTTATTTTCTCTTTGGAATTGAAGGCTTTTACTGTAAACTTCTGTTGAGCATGGTATTTAGTTTGCCTGTTCAAAACTCTTAACCAGTTTTCATTTAGATTATGCTCTTCTGATGGGCTTAAAGGGATACAAGCTATTAAAAAAAAAAAAAGACAAATACACCTAATCCAATCTTTTTGTATTTTTTTACAATTAATACCTGGTAATTGGTAAAAGTATGCCTTCTGTTTATTTCTCAATACTTTGAAAGTTGATAACAGCCAATTTTTTTTAACAGCAACTAGCGAGTTTGTTTGGTTTTGTGCATATATGGTCTCCTGAAAAAAATAAAACTTTAAATGTGTCTGTAATGTTCAGTCTTAATAGCAGAGTCTGGAGATGTTTTCCTATTCTGTAAAATGAGCTTTTCTGTACTTGGCAGTGAATAATCCTAGACACACGGACTTAGATTTTTAAATCTGTAGTAGCCTTTGGGAGTTCAGTGCAGTTCAGCAGCAGTTCTGCATTGCTCAGTCTATAGAAATTCACCATCACTTCACAAAAGCTAGCAATCACAGATGAGGTTTGTACTACTCAGTGAAAATGTCTTCGTTATATACAGTCTGGTCAGCCTTATGGTTGGCATTTAAATAATTTGTGTTGATGCAGTGTACTTATTTTATTGTCTTTAATTCAGATATTTTATTCTGAATAAAACGCAGTGTAGAAGAGGCTCAAGAAGAGCCTTGCTGTGGGAAACTGACATTTATAGTTTAATAGGGATTCAGTAGCTAAGAAATGTTTTACTAATAGCCGAAATCATGTGCTGACCCTTATTTCACATTAAAATGACCGGAGTTTGACACTAAGATGACAGCTGGTTAATACAACTTGAGATTTTAAAGTGCTTGAGTATATGTAAATATTATGACTGATCTCCTAAGTGTGTTAGAAGAGACTTCCAGAAATGTCCTTGTTCTAACAGTTTACTGCAGTCCCCATTTTTTGAGAATAATATTGCAGAAGATAGTTTATCTGCTGTATTCAGAGGACATGGATAGAATAATTAAGATTGTATAATTGACCCCTGTAAACGAAGATTGTATGTATTTTGTACTTCTACTCAACTATATTGTAAGAACTGTTGAGTATAAAACCTTGGATTTCAGATCTGTCTGGTTTGATCACTTAAAAACATAATGCTCGAGAAATAGGCTTCTTTATCTGTTTTTTATATATAAATATATATATTATTAGAATATGCGGTAAATACATTAATAACCTTTTGGTTGAGCTAATTCAGTCACCAGAAATACAAGGGACAAACCACTGAGGGTCAAAAACTGTAAGTTGGTGAGCAAGAGACATCACTGTATTTTGGAACTTGGTGACGTTTCAAAGCAAGAAGTGTCATCTGTTGAATTTAAAGTACTTAAAGCTTTTTAGATTTCCACTAATCAGAGCATTTTCATGCTTTTTTACTCCAAAATATTTTACAAAATGTTTCATGCAGTCTAGCATCTTTCTTTCATATATTGCATAATGTTTTATTCTGTTGAAAAATATATAGATTTGTACAGAAATATTTACTATTTTTTTGACAGAAGTAGGTTAAAGAATAAGAAGTAATAAGCCAAAATTGGATGTGGCCATTAAAGTAGGATTTGAATAGGATAGAGGAACTGTTAAGGAGGCAAAACATAAGGCTGTCTAACCATTCAGAAAGTCCAATGGGGAATTACAAGAGCTGGAAGGAATGAAGCTTGGTTTGCTGGGAATTTGCATCTCATAAGTTAATTGCAGGTTCCAACCAGAGCTTTTCCTGATACAGGGCATTTTAGAGTGTCTTATCTATGACATAGATTATGATATGTTAGAACATGGTGGTTCTACATATTGAAATAGGTGCTTGTTTGGGCCTATTTTAAGCATTCTTTTTGCCTGGGCTGGTTTTCAGTGGATCCACTTGCTGAAATGCTTGTGTGAACACCAGAGCTGGTGCAGAGGAGGAGAGAAGAATGATTGTCAAAGGATCAGGATGGGGCAGCTGTGACAACCCCATCTGAAAGCAACATTGGTTTTCCCAGTGCTCGTTTGTTTGCCTGCTACCACTGTTCATGAAATTTGTCAGAAACTTGCTGTCTTTTCTGGCATATCATATATGAGCTTCAAAAGCATTGATTGTTGCAAGTCCATCCTCAGATGATTTTTGTAGGGTGAGGGGTTGGGGGCGGGGGGAAGATTGAGAGGCAGCTGGAGAGAGATAATGTACACTGAGGATCAGAAATGGTGGAACTGCTGTATTAAGGAGTGTATCTTGAATGGACTTCACTTTGTATTATCTACATGCACATCTGTCACTACACTGCTGCCAAATCACAGGGTGATGGTGGTCATGGGGTGATACTCTTGAGATTCCTCTCCATCCTTCAGATTTGGGTGAAATTTGCCATTGGACCCCAAATTTGGGGTCTTCCAGGTGTGCTGGAAGAATCATGAACGCAAAGGAAAAAAACTGACAAAATACACACCTGTGCACACAGAGGATGATGGCTTGTTTTTCCTAATGTAATTGTGCTGAAAATGGATAAGATTGAAAGTAGGTTAGAGGGAAGAGTCATGGGAGTTAATGAAATCAGTGGAATTCAAGTGGTGTAATCCCCAGTACTGACACATTGCTTTTAAATGCCCAGCCACCTGGAGAATTTGTAGTTATCAGGCTAGGTCCTCAGGTACCGTGAGGGAGAATGTTCCTGGAAATGGTGGGCTTTTGGATCGTATACACTTGAAGCAAAATAAATATCATGATATTCAGTATGATGATTACACCAGGCAAGTACTGTACCTACAGATGAACAGAATATAAACAGATTGAAGGGAAGGTCTCCAGCTATAAAGGTATTCAGCTCATTTTGCAGTGCATCGGTTTTGTGTCATTCTGGGGCACAGAAGCTGGTGGATAGTGGTAGTGAGTTGTTTGTCAACTTTAAGCGAAGCAATTTGTTCAAGGGTGACTCTTTGCAGTTAAGATGACACTGTGCTTAGTGATGCTTTACCTGCCTTGAAGAACTAATGAATGGAGCTCTGATAGCAACAAGTAGTCACGTAAAATTTCTGGGAAAGGAAATCAACAGCTTCAATTTAGCTGATAATCTTATCAACTTGATACTACAGCCTGATTGATACTTTCTACAAGTATGACAAATTATTGATGTCATTGTAGATAAAGATAAGTCTTCCAGAAAGAAGGGAGGGAGAGTATTTGCAGAGATATTTAAGCAAGCAATATAAAGTAAGCATAAAGTACAGCACGAGTAGACCTCTTTAAAGAAGGTGTCTTGACAACAGTTGATCTAAGGACATCACAATTAACTTGGCAGAAGTAGATCTGGCCACAGTGACAAGCCCACTGTTAACCTGGCTGTGCTTCACCTTCCATTGCCACCTTTCAGTTTTACTGGAGAAATGTGATGGGGATCTGAGTCCTGGGTTGTGGTGAGGTGTCGTGCTCTCATGCTGTTTACACAAATAACAAATCACTGATTATAAGCCATAATCAATTTAAGATTTGCTTCATCTTCTCTGCCTGAAGCTTAAGTAGGAATTGCATATAGACAAAATTAAATTGTACTACCGTCTTACTTAGATTATCCAATCCATTGTTTATGTTAAGACAGACATTAATAACATTGCAACTGGGATACTGGTGTAGCTTTGCTCTGCAATTGCATTTATGCAGGGGTAGCTGTAGTATCTCTAGAGGCAGATCTGCTGTTAGAGTAGCCTGTGCTGGAGAACTCTGCAAGACTGGTAATAGCAAGCAACAGTAGAAGGTTATCGTAGCCTCCAGGTGTGAGCAGTGGTTCCTCTTAGATGAATTGTTTTCTTGTCAGTGTTCAGAGAACTGCTTTGTTGTAGGAGCCAAGGTCCATTGTGTGAGAGCAGGCAAGTGAAGAGCTTTCTTTGAGAGCTTTACGGAAGTTGAAATTGATGTTGGAGCAAAATCTGGTATCCTTAATGAGCAGTTCAGCTGTCTAGCAGGAAGTGAGCCATGTGACAATCCACAGATAATTTAAAATAACTAACTTTATGAACCTGTATTTTTAACATGACCTTACCATATCCAACCTTCTCTCTCAACAACCTAAATAAACAAACTAGGCGCATAATTCAGTAAAATAACTGCAGTTGGGTTTAGTGTTGAATGGCAGTTTTCTGCTTGAATGAGTGCACAGGTTAAACGTATAGGGCTGAATCTTCACTGAATCACTTAAAATTGTGTAACACAGAATGTGAAAGAACTCCTTACATTAATCTGCTACCACATTTTTTGCAGCAGAACTTAGTGGGTAGGGAGGTGGTTATTCATGGCTTTGTTGTTGTTGTTGTTGAAGGCATTCTTTTTCTCCTGTACTAGAAAACATTATAGGCTTTGGGGGGGTGGGTGGTGGGGAAGAGGGTGAGTTAATACTAACACCCCTTCCAGTTGTTCTCAACTGTAGCACCTTCTAAAAATTGCTGTGTTTTGAGGTTGGTTGGTTTGCTTTTTCAGCCTCTGGCTAAAAATATAGTCAGTGAAGTCTGTTTATCTTGTGAATTAGTTATAATGTGCAAGTACTGTACCAGCACACTGGCCAAGCTGGCAAAGTGATTATGGACTAGCCTTAGGCAAAAGACCTCTTCCGTAACTTCAGGTTTATTTACTGTGATTGCCATCTCTGAATCAGTCGTTTGAATACGCACTGAATTTTAGTTTTGTTGATTCCAAATGTGTCTCCAATTATAGAGGAATGTGATCAAGATAAGGACTATGTAACAGCATCCCTCTTCAAAAAATTCACTAAAACACCTTGTTAGCCACTGTTTCAGGGAAATCACTTCCAATGAACGTGACCTCTCTAATCTATGCTGTGTTCTACCATTTATGCTGCCACTGCTATGCATCCACGTTACCAAGGCACTGAATCCAAGCTAAAACAGCCTGCTGAGGAGTAGAGGTTGTCAGTGTGAGCTTAGTACCACAGCAGCATGGTGACATGGCTTTTAGTCTGTTTGGAGCACAGAGAGAATTCACACCTGGAGGAAACATGAAGCCCATTTTAGCCGGGATTCATTTCCGTAAATGCACCATGTGGACCATTTTCCACAGCATTTGTTTTTAAGGGACTGCTTAACACACTTGTTAATTCCTAGACTGATTTAACGTATGCACTTTACTGTTTCTTTCCCCTGCAATACTATATGGAGCTCTGATGTATGCTGTATGCATGCCATCCATGCCAGAAAGAAGTGTGAGAAGCTATGCTCAGGATGAGGGAAGCAGAACGGTTTCTTTCAGAAATGTTGAGCTGGGTACATGGGTTTAAAGGTAGTAAAGCCTGGCAACCTGATATTGAGAATAAACAAGAGTCTAATCACAGTGCTGACTTACTGCAAATCTGGGATCACACTAGTGACTTAAGCCCCTAAATTACCTTGTATCAAAGAGAGAGAATGGGATTTGCAGTACCCACCACTTTAAAAAAGCAAAGGTAGCCAGTGAAAATGCTAAAGAGAAAGGTGCAAGTTAATCTGAAACAGTTAATCTGATAAGCAAAGTCATAGTAAGTATTAAAACAAACCATGATTCAGGTCAGAATTGTTTCTCTGCTGTCTTTAAAAGTAAATAAAACAACAGCAACAGAAAACCCAAAGCTAAGTAGTTCTTCTATCAAATGTATTGCCTGACTGGCATTGGTATACAAAATATGCAGAACCACCTAAAGATTTAGTTTATACTTTGCACATTTTAAAACAAATTCATTTTTCGTTAAAAGTCATGGTACCTTTTACATGTTTTGCCTTTTTAACTGTCATACAAAATGTTCAGTTTTAGTAACTTATGAGAATATATATAACTCGCTAGATATTTCCCAGTATTTATTAAATGTGCATTATGGGAATGATTCAAGCTACGGTAGGCTATGAGCTCTAGCATTTTGAAGATGGCTTTAACAGTTCTTTTGTGAATTTGATTTCCATTTCCAGCACCTGGCCTCACTGGAATTGTTGGAGGGCGCCCCAGAGTGTAAGTTAACTCCTGTTCATTAACTTGTTGTATTATGTGACGGTAGTGTTCCCACCATTCACCATCACAAGCTTCTCTACCTTGAAACAGCAACCACAGAAGCAACTAAAATCTTTCTGTTGCACACTACGCGTAATAACTGATAACAAGATAATAGTGAGTGCTACAAGATATGTATGCAAATAATAAAATTTTTTATTGAATTATCGAATAGTAAGTCTCTGATCAGCTCATAACAATGTCTTTACATAATAAGCTGTAGGGAGAACTTTAAATATGACTTTATGGCAGGGCAGTAGCTCAAGCATATGCTAATAAATGTAGATTTATGGACCAGATTTCTCTTGTATCTGTTAGTTTAGAATATGGGCACAGCAAATTTATGTCTGTACCAGCCCACTTCACGTAGAAATGTGAGGTCAAATGTCCCAGAACATTCCACAGAATGTTAGCATGAACCCATTAGGTGAGCAAGCTGAACAGAATAATGTTGAGCATATTAAAAAAAAAAATTCCTGGTTTGATTCAGTATTTTTCTAGATATGGCTAAAATCTGCTGGTGATTTATATGCTCACCTTTCCGTACTTACTTATGAGAGCATCTAAAACTTCTTTGTCCCTAAGCAAATACTTTGATATGTCTGTCTTGCACATGGAGATGGGGGAAGAAACTATAGATATATGTCCAGTACCTCTATGTAACTAGCCTAGGTATCAATGTGAGGCTAATGACAGTACAATAGACTTCAGTGTCATGAAGTGCATCCTTTATAAAGAAAATATTTTCGGTATTTTGGCTATTCCCCCCAAAAAAAATTTTTCTTATTTTCTTTTTTTTTTTTTTTTAGCTCACAACAAAATCTTAACTTTCTTAATAATGAAATTTAAGGAATTTCTACACTTCTCAGGCTTTCCAAAATTGTTTGGAAAACCATTGCTAATCATGGCTAAATAGCTTTTAATTTCCCAAGTGTTTGTCTGATGTATGAATAGTCTAGAGATGTGTGATCTGACATTTTCATTAATTTCTGGTTAAATGAATTTACGCTTGTTGTTCTGTGTGTCTAGGTCTCCAGTTTTGAAGCCATTTTTCTTCTATTATCCCAAAAGCAATGTTCAGGTAAGACTTACGGCTTAAAGCCTGCTCTGTTCTCTTTGAAGTCATTTGAAAAATTCTGCTGACTGACATTTTTTGGTGACTTTGAGTCCTAAAACTGGAAAGTATTCTGGGAACTTTGATTAAAAAAATATTTTACCAGAGGCTAATGTTATTCACATGGAATGTTTTACAACTGTTGAACTTGCCAACCTAGCATTTTAATTGCTGTGAATTTTGAAATGTCTTGCATCAAAACTGAACTTCCTTTTCAGGTTCCTATAATTGTAGGTTAGAATTATTTTTACTGCATTTGCGAAGAGTGCTTAGGAAAATTATATAGTTTTGGAAAGTTAATGGTCCTTCTTTAAAGAGAAGACAACTGGCAGTGTTCAGAGAGTTGAACATTAATCTTGTGAATCTGGACACATCTTCTGACTTTTTGGGGTGCCTACGTTTTGTATATACTACTGGAAACAAGTATTAAAATCATTGAATTTCCTCTGATTCACACAGATTTTACCTTAATGGACAATTGGGCCTTTTCTTTCCAAATACCCGGTCTATAAAAGTAGTAGTAGTAATTTCTGCTCTTGCCCATATTGCAAAAACTGAAAAATTACGGAAGCCTGTGTGAATATTGTGATGGGTATCATGGAGGAGCATGTGAATGAGCTCCCTCTCTGTGGCCCTATTCAGTTCATAACAATAGTCTCTTTCAGTCTGAGAAGTTACGGTTCAGATGACTAGGCAGTCCTAGGTGAGAAATTACAGTGTAAGATGAAATGTTGAGCTAGAGCCCTACTTTTTCATTACACATGTACCTCTGTCTAGATTGGAGTCTTCAACATAAACTTGAAGAAACTGGTTTTACTGAAAGTGTAAAATGTTTTGATTTATAAGTGTTGGTCTCTGCTTTTCTGAAGCCGTCAGATACTTAATTTATCCTTTAGAGACTGCAGACAAAACTGCATATATGCCCTTCCCATTCCAGGGCCTTTAACTGACTTGTAGTTATTGCATGCATCTCCTGCCAAGGCGTCCTAATAATGATGCTTCTCCCTCAGCAAGAACTTTCTCACTCATTCACCATCAAGAAGGTAGCCAAAGGCCAGAACGTTGCTCTGTGTGAGACCACAGGTACCGTGACAGGCTTCTGCTTAGGGTCATGAAGGGAAGCCTTAGGAGCACAGGCAGCAAGTGAAAAGGTGCCGAGGGGCAGGGAGACAAACAAAACCCAATTAATTGAAAAAACAACTTTATAAAATTATTATCAGCGATCAATTTAAGTGTTCAAAGCATTTCAGGAAAAGACTGTTTCATTTTCATTTTTTAGCATGCATACAGTGCTTAGCACAAATAAGCCCAGATGTTACTTTTTTCTTTGAGTAGTATTCTGCATTAGTGGGAAATAATTTAAGATTAATTTTACAGAGGAGATGCCATTTAGTTATTAAAACTAAGTTTAGAAACTGTGCATAGTGGAAAATCATTTAAACACACCCCCCCCTTTCTTGTAATTTAAAGAAGTTCAAGTACTTATTTTTATTGTCAGTTACTTTTTGCTTTATACAAATAGCTTTGCAAAGTTTAATATGAAATTATTATCTTTATGGAAATTTAGCCTACCACTGTTTTGTTCATTGAATTAAATGTAAACTTACTAATTAGCACTGTGTTCCAGACTTGGTAAAATACTGTTGAGATTGAATAGTAACCTGATTTAGCAGGGAAAGAAAGCAGTGTCTCATCTACTCTTTTCAATACAGAAAATCAAAATCCTTGCTCTGTGTAACTAATCTGATGAATGCACTTACATATTAACAAAATGCCACGTGACCTATCACTGTTGTTCTGCAGTAATATTGAAGGTTATGCAAAAGTGTGGTGCAAGTGATTCAAGTCCTCATTCAGAGTTTTAGCCCTGTATTAACAACAATGGTCTAGCTAGAGATTACAGCGTAAGGAAGGTATGAATTAACTGCTTTTCAGGATTGAAAGTTCAGTTATAAAGAGTCTAGTTGCTCTAGTTCAGCATTTGATCTAAAACAAAAAAACACTCCATAAGGAGATTTTTCAGATACATTAACATTGCCACAGTGGGTACTTTTGTTTTGTGTTTGATAACACCTTTTTGGGTGTCAGTTTGGATTCAATATCTTGCTTATTGTTTCCCCTGCTCTTAAGCAGTTGTCCCGATTTTCATCATGGAACACCAGCAGTTTTCCAATGCAAACAGTAGCTATTTTCCCTGTGTGCTTTTCCATGTTTAAAAAATAACCTAAAACTTTTCCCTAGGGAGAAAAATTCCAGCAAACCTACAGAAGCCAAGAACAGCTTTTCTGAAATATTCTTTTTTTTTTATCTTCCTCTTGCATAAGCATTGGAGGCCTTTGTCACTACCAGCTATTCTCTAAGAACGATCTTAAGAAAGAGGACTGAGTAGAATTATCTTGTATTTGCTGACAGCTGAGCACTGACAACTGCTACAGCCAAGTTGGTGTATCCTGTTCTGTTGTGACAGTGTAACCTGATTGTATGTCTGAGTCTTTAGTACTGGGAGTCCTCCAATACAGATGAAATAGATGCAGTTAATTTTTCTACATGGTTGTGCTATATGATTTAACCAGAAAAACTTTTGCTTTCATCTGCAGTGAATAGCCCAATCAGCTAATAAAAT
Source organism: Cariama cristata (assembly GCF_000690535.1). Classification (NCBI taxonomy): domain Eukaryota; kingdom Metazoa; phylum Chordata; class Aves; order Cariamiformes; family Cariamidae; genus Cariama; species Cariama cristata. Next base: position 42,506 of record NW_009611584.1, read on the forward strand.
AACACACTTGACTGTGTACTTTTAAAGATTTCTTGAGGGGAGGGTAGAGGGAGAGTTCATCATGCAAGATGAACAGCATTGCATTTTTTTATTTCATATTTTCATCCCAACATAAACCCAAAATACCCAGTATTTAATTTATTTTTTTATAAGATGCTTTCACAAAATTCATTTGAAGATGAAGATAGGATCCAAAGAGGAGTTTGTCATTAACACAGACAGTGACATTAAGAAGAAAAGGGGGTTATATCATGGAAGAGCTGGGAGCTTTCAAGTTTTGGGATCCAGCTGTCAAGAGTTGTGACAAAAATTCCATGTAGTGCTGCTGTATATAGAGGGAGATGGAAAGAGAGTGATTTGTCTTCCTTTAAAACATACCAAACTGGGTAGAGCATTTCTTTTGATTTTTTATTCTTTTTTGCCTACACAAAGATTTCTTTTAGGTTTATAATGGATCATTAGTGTTATTGTGACTTTTTGAAAGGGAGCAACAGAACCTTATCCGTAAAGCTGTTAGTGAAAATGTCCCAGATCAGTACTTAATTAGAAGTACGCTTTATTTATTTACGTTGCACTGGATTTCTAATTTGATGATTTGAAAATGGATTTTTTTTTCCAGATCAACCTGTTTTTAAATGGGCAGCATGTTGAGACATTTGAGGAGGATCTCGCGTTTACATCAGATGAGGTTGTTTCATTTGATCCACCTAAGATTAGCAGTGAATTGAAAGGTATGTTCATCTTTTTATTTGTGAATATATAATTTACTGTCTTTGTCCTCGAAAATCATGTGCTAGATTTTCTGTGAAATGTATTTTACCTCTTTAAGTGTTTTGCAACTGACTTAAAAACATATAGTATAATCTACTTTCCTTGGAAGAAAGGAGGTTTGCATCACACAGTATAAAATGTATTTGAAACTATAACAAGTATGTAAGTAGATCGTTATTCAGAAAACCTGAGCCTTAGACACAACTGAAGCTGGCTTGGAATTGAAATACGGTTTCAAAGTATGCTGGAGTCTTACTTTCTTAATCCTGGAAATAGTTGGGTTTACCTTACATCAAAATAGTTGTGTTCAGAATGAAGTACAGACTTACAGAATGCTTAGCATTTAAGTAATTCAAATTTGGCCCTGTTCTGTACAGCAGCCTTCTCAAAATGAACAAGAAAGGGATCAGCCTGGAACTGGTGACTTTTAAAGAAAACACACTAGGCTAACAATCCAGCCCGGTAATTCCTGTGTCACTGTTAGACTTTCCTAACCAAATACTCTGCAGAAAGAAAAGAAGAAACTTCAGAAGGGCAAACCAGTGAGATGAATGGAGCAAGTCATGATGTCTGCAGTGAAAAGGAAGTGTTCAGTCAGTTGTTCATACAAGCTAGGTACTAGGTTATGGATTACTGAGCGTGCTAGACACTTCAAAATTTTTATATTCTTTATAATGGCAGAACTATATACAGTATTTCTTAATGTATAGTACACTTCATAATTCCCTTTTGGTTGAAACAGAATCTTTATTACTTTATTCCTGCTCACCAGAGAAATCAGAGAACTAGTTTAAAGCTGGATGGATATTTTCAAATCTAAATCAGGTGACTGTACCTAAAGATTACTTGTTAATATTATTTTTAGAAATATTTCTAATGCTGAAAGAGTAATTCAGGTATTAAAGTCTGTATATACTCAAAAAATTTATACTGTGAAGGTGCCAGTATGTTAAGATTTATTCTGGATTCCAGACATAGGTGAATAGTATTTCCCAAAACTGGTAATAGACTAGTGTAACGGGTAATTATAAGTTAGTAGGGAATGTTCTGTATCATGTAGAGAAATTTTGAAATACACATATGACTGTGTTTATTGTCATTTGAAAGTCGCTGATACTGGATGCCTGACTGTCATGCATGAGTTCATTTTCCCCATCTATTCAAACATCTTTTCAATGTGATGATTTATGTGTCATGCAGAAACAAGTTAAACTCTTAAGTATGTTTTCAGCTCTTATATCTGTTGCAAATCTAATGTCACACCCGAATCTCTCTGATACCTGGGAGTTCCCAGGAGGGCAGTGGTGGATTCGCACCGTCAAACTGGGCAAGTTAAAGAAGTCATTGTTCTGCTTAATAAAGGGGTCAGCAAAGGACCTGGTATTTTTTTTTCAAGGTGACTACAATGCTAAATATTGGAGAAACAAAAAGCTATTAGACTCCCCATTGGCTTCTTACCATTTGAGAAAACTTTCTGAGGTGCCTGACATCAGCGTTTAATTACTGAATTCTTCAGGCTTTATTCAGGCAAAACCCCACTTTTGAGGGACAGCAGAGCTCCTCTGGTTGTTTCCCCTGAGAAGGATCTCTAAATTTTTGCCCTTAGTTGTAAATAGAAATGTTTTCCGTATGTGACTAAATGCTTACCTACTTCTGTGGCTTAACGCATGGACAGCATGGATGACAAATAAAGAAATGGGTTTGACTGTAAAAGGAGTAACTTCTGCTAAAACATTTTCTGTCAGCATTTAGTAAGGAGGGAAGTATTTTTTCTTAGTTTCATGGTTATCTCAAGTGTGAGAGACTGTTAGTTGTCTTTGAATAGATAAGAGAAATATGTGAAAATGGATTTCAGAAATGCTGCTAGATGTGGTTCTGGGAGGGTGGAATTTGAATTTGCTATTTGCCCTAGCTTTGAAGGGAATTCTTTTGTAGATTTGTTTAAGATGTTTATTAAATGAAAACAATTTCCTGATAAACAGATCATGGAAGATAAATCAATTAGGATAATAATAAATGAGAACACCAGAACACTGTCTTGAACTGGTTTTGTTTAAAGGGAGACTGTCAAAGGCTGTCTGTGTAAAATGTGTAATGGAGAAAACACTTCTGCAGCTAATACAATTTAAACATTGTCATACTTCAACGTTTGAAGAAGCACTACTGATTTGTTTTTTTTCTTGAATTGTGTATTCAATGAAATTATTAAAGATAATGTGATATCTGTAGTGTATGGAAGTGTGGTCTTCTTGTCCAAAACAAAGTAAAATGTCTGATGGAGAAAACACTTCTGCAGCTTATACAATTTAAACATTGTCATACTTCAACCTTTGAAGAAGCACTACTGTTTTGGTTTTTTTTGAATTGTGTATTGAATGAAATTATTAAAGATAATGTGATATCTGTAGTGTATGGAAGTGTGGTCTTCTTGTCCAAAACAAATAATAAGCTTTAGCTGGACTTTTTCAGATCCTCTCTCAATGGAGATGTTTAATCAAAAATAATATTCCCCAAATAAATAAATACACCCTTTAATATTTTCTGCCAAGTTTCATGGCACATTTCTGCTTGCATTTTTCATGGAAGTGAACATGGAAAAGACTGTGAGCATCAAGCTCAAAACAAACCTCCTTTGTCAACTCTTTCATTGTATGCTTTCACCATTTCAAATTTCGTGCTACCATGACTTACTGCAGGATTTGGACATAGTTTCTTTCTTACCCAACCTTGCTATAGCTCTTTAGGTCAGCCTGGTTTTCATGTCTGCAGGGTCAGCAACTCTCTGAGGGCAGGACAGAGTTGAAGGTGATGATGAGTTGGCTAGGGCTGGGTTTACCTCATCACCTGATGCAGTTCAAGGAGTGGGTATCTACCCGTGCCTTAATAGAAGGTGCACTTCAAGTCATACTTGAACTTACTACAGTGTTAATCTTGTTTTTAAGTGTAATTTAAACATTCATTTGTATCTTGAGGGTGAATTTAAATCGTATAGTTACACTTCTTAATACAGTCTGCCTTTGGCTGGCATTTAGAGCATAACACCTTTACTATTGGGTCTCTTACTCCCTAAAATTAAAAACAAAACCACAAAAACAGCACAATAGTTTGATACCCTCAGCAGAAGCAATAACAGTACAGAAAAGATAAACTGTGTCTTGCAATGTGAAGTTTGCCCAACATAATTGATTTACAAAGACCCTCTTTTCAATTCCTTTATATTTGACGGGTTTTTAACACATTAGACTGAAATTTTCTGTGACAAGCATGTGCCCAGGACTGAATAAAAAAATAAAAAAATTTGGCCATTTGTCAGTTGCTGCCTGTGGCTGCCCACCGGCGCTGGTTGGCCAGTGGCTGCCTGTGGCTGCCAGCAGCAGCTGTTGCCCCAGCAGTTGTGACAGAAAGCAGGAAGGCTGTTGCCTCCCTGCCCTGGATGCTCCCTGTACTGATGTCCAAGGAGCAGGGAGGGGGAGAGCTGCTGTTTGTGTGCAGAAGGATGAGAAAATGACAGGAAGGAGACAGAGGAGAGGGCAGCTGCAGGGTGAGTGGTCTGCTGTGAGTCAGGAGCGTAGATGAGTCTGTTAGAGATGCTGGGACTGAAAAGCCAGCGATGCCAGGAGGGTTGATACGGCTGTAGGGGAAGTTGGATCAGAAGCAAAACGGGCTGGAAATGACTAGATTCTCACTGCCTAAAAGCTGGGATATTACCTACACTTCAGGTTTCAGTATTATCCTGCTATCAGCAACTAACTGAAACTCAGTGGCAGAGTGCTTCAGCTCTCGTTTTGGGGAACAGAAACTAGATGGTAACAGCCTACTGCTCTTAGTAATCAACAGTTGCAAGAGGTCTGTGCTGTGTAACTTAACCATCAAACCTCACGTATAAACTATGTGGATCCCACAAGGTTGAATTTCTGGATTTGGGCAGGAGTGGGTTTGCTTTTTTTGATATGTAAATGGATAAAAATAATATTAATATGAACTTTGTTCAATGAAGCACAACAATCTTTATGTTCCTAAAGGCTTGAAAGTCCAATACCTGGACATCGACAAGTTAAAAAATTAAGATTGGCTTCCTATAGAGCATGCATTTATAACCATTTATGACTTTTACTTATATAATACTAAGATATTTACAAAACTAGTAATTTGAATAAAGAAATCTTCGGCTCCTTCTATGCAGCTGAATAAGTGACTGTTACAACAGTGTGTATGAAAGTGAGACACACATGTTGTCTTGAAAAGGAATTCTAAATTGTGACACTTCTCTACAGACGTTATTAGAATAAACAGACATTACAGAATTATCAGGACAGTAGCAACTACATGTATTTTCCCCCTGCACTGAAAGCAGAGAGATCTGTATGTTAAGGGGACAAAAGTTGTCAGCTAGTCAAGAAATGACAAGCAGCTGCTATGCCTGCTTCAGAGATACCACATTGCACAGACCAAGATGAATTTTCATATTCCAGGGTGGTGGAAGAGGGATGCCTGGTACAGCTTTTGGCTGTAAAAAGGATTTGGGAGACAGAGCAGGAGGGATCAGTCTCATAATTCTGGCCCCCAGCCTCACCTCTTCTTCTCTAGGTGTTCCTCTGGGAAGCAAGCTTGGGAAATGTTTTCGGGAGTACTACAAACAATGCAGAAAGTATACACTTAAAATTACAGTTCTTCAAAATGTACTATAATTTGTAACTATCATTAAAATGTATTCATTTTTACATTGTATAGATCTGCCAAGTGGTCCACATACTTACCGCCTAGAAGATCTTGCATATACTAGAAGTGGAGACAAAGGCAACTCTGCAAACATAGGTATTTTTCTTTTTCCTGCTTTCTGAAGTAAGATTTTCAGATAAGAGTTATGTATCAAGTGCTCTTCTTGTTTGTTTTTTTTTTTTGAAATCTCTCACATCAGTTGATTTATTCTTTTTTTAGTTGTCTCTGTGCTGAAACAAAAAATCTGTATAAAACAAGGATTTTACTAATTAAATACCTGTAGCTTTCTGTTTAGGAGCTGTTGAAATCTGAGGTACTAAGCAAAAATACTTGCGTGTCATACTACAAAGAAAGATCTTTGTTTAGGGTTGCAAAGTTGAGCTCCCCAAAGTTAAGAAATGGCTTTTTAAGGTTTTCTTTACACATTAGTTTCTACGCCTTCATGTATATGTGTTATGTAATACAATCTCTTGGTTGTCTGATCATGTATAATATTTCCATACATTAATTTTGTAATATGTAAGGATGGCTAAAACATAGACAGTGTTAGGAAATACCTGAGTTGTTCTAGCGAGTAGGAGAATGTTTTTATTATATTGTTAATCCAAATGGTGTATTTCAGTGTGCAGTCGCTTTACATTGATTGTGCTGCTTCTTGCATCGTTTAATAATTCATTCTATTCCTTACTTCTGCATGCAACAATTGGCTCTCTTGTTGGAAGATGAGAGTGTGTGGTGTTCAAAGCTCAGTATGAATTAAAGGTGCGTTTGGGATTTGATTTGCTATTAGCCGTCATGCTAAAAGTGATTAATTTTGTTCATTTATATTTAGGAATAGAGTTTTCTTGTTCTTGTTTGTGAAACTGTTTCTTGGGTTGAAGAATGAAGGAATGTTGTTTTGGGGTTTGGTTTTTGGTTTTTTTGGTTTTTTGTTGGGGGTTTGTTTTGTTTTTTTCTTTCGCTGTGGTTGACCACTGTTGCAATGCAGCATTGCCAAATCGTGAGTGATGCGTAGCTAATGGACTTCCTCAGATACAAAGACACTACTGCTTAGTAAGGAACAACAACAACAAACTTGACCTCTAAGGTTAATTTAGCTTTGAAGTCCACAGATAAGCAGATTTGTGTCACAGGGATCTTTTTTCCTTGTCCTGCTGTGGAACCTCAGCTTCAGCATAAAGTTACCTGAAGTTTATATTTACAGCAATCAAAATGTAATTGTGACTTCTCACACTTAGGTCAGGATCTCATACAAGGAGTGGGGCAAGGACCAAACCTTCAACCACTGATCATGCCTTGTCATAGTTAATTGTGATTACTTGTCTAAGTCTTGCAAATCATTTGGGGGAAGAGAACTGCCTGTGGGCTGTTTGTTGTGATGTTGTTCTTCTTCAGGTGTCTTTCAGTGGCAGGGACTGTTTGTATCAAAAAAAGTCCAATAATCACTTAGGCTGGGAGCATTCTTTCATGTCATACTCCACACTACCTCTCTACTGACAGAGGGAAAGCTGTCATACTATTGTTTTTTATTCAGGAGCTCATTAAAGAGGATCCACATGTACAGTTTCAGTTAAGAGGAGGATCTCAAATCAGTTTTGAAAGGATAAATACAAACTGGTTTTAACAGCTCCTATTCCAACTGATGCCAGTTATACCTAACAGGTGTGATAGCACGGCATCCCCTCTACTATCCATACCTAAAGAAAACCTTAACTGTTCAAGCCCTGGAGAATTACTTCCAACACCTTTTCGAGCGAGAAAAACCTGAAGAAGAACTAGTAACTAGGTGAGTAACTTACTGCTCAGTCCACAGTTGTACGGTAGATACATGATGGTATCAGAAGTTATCTTAAAGTATGTTAACATAAATATTGCAAACCTGTGCGTATTGTCTTCAGTATTTTTTTAATGTATCTTTCTTTGCCTTTTTAAATAACAACTTAAGCAATAGTCATTGAAAAAGAACATGAGTTTGGGCCTCTACTGAAGCTGGACAAAGGCAGTGAATCTGTTTAGTGAAGGCATTTAAAATCCCAGAATTAGCATATTAGTGTTGGGGCTATTTCTTTGTTTTCTTCCAATACAGAATGTCTCTACAAAATAGAAGTAACTTCTAATGTCTTTTGGGAAATGTATCTTTCCATTATTTTGGAACCATTTGGAGACTGCAGGAGCCTTAGTAACTGAAGCTTCACAAGCCTCGGAGCTGCTGCAGAACTGGGAGTTTGAAATCCCTAAAACACCACCTGAAAGACATTCACGCAGCCACTCTAGACTGGAGCCCAAATGTACCTGATCATCCGTCAGAAACATGCCTCATCCTATCCCTGTCTTGGCAAAACATTTTGATCTTTATGAAGTTCACCCATTTTAGAGAAAATACTCCTTTGAGTACCCCACTCTTAGACACTTTTTGCCTCATATACCAAGCCAGAGTTTAAAGAAAAAAACACAGCTAACTTCCCTTTTTAAAATGTGAAAGAAAATGCATCCTAAACAGGGCACTTTTACCTGATATTCGTCTACAAAAGAATATCCTCTGCCAGCAGACAGCATACGTAACATTTTTGTTTTCACGGTATCTTCAGCTGATGCTCAGGGTCCTTCCTGGGGACTGGCAAATGAGACACATACTGTTCTTGGAAGCATGAGGTAATAGGGCTCGTTCTTCTAAGGATGTCCAGTAAAACAGTCAACAGATTTTAAACCTTTTTACCTCTTTAAAAATGAACAAAAGCTTGATATTGCAACAAACCATTCAGTCTTCTAAAACCTGTTTGATACAAAGTCAATTATTATGCAAATACAGAGATTCTGCCAAAATCATTATATATTTCCATGGGTAATGGGTAAACTGTTAAGTGTCTTTTTGCAGCTCAAAGCTCAGAGAGAGCTTGGAGTTACTTTAATCCCTGCTCTTTGAGTTGTAAGTGCTGTTGTTTGTCTTATAAGCAGCTCAGTGCAGATCTCACCCACTGTTTCATAAGTGCTAACAAATCTATGTATCTAATAAATTGTGATACGGAAAAATGTAACTGAATTTCCTCTGAAACAGAGCAGAGAAGGGAAGAAATCAAAAATGTCATGCCTCCTAATGATACTTCTAGAAGTGGATTCATTGTCATTCCTTAATGCTGTTTATGTTCACAAATAAGCTGAAATTTGCTGTGTCTGGATGAAGCCAATTTATTTTGATTAATTAGGTTATCTGTTCCTGGGTTTGGCTTCCTTTAATGATGTGATAATGGCGCCCTGTGAGTGAATTGAAAAACTACTGGGGAAAAAGAATAAATCCTTTTGTGGAGACATTTAGGATTATAAGGATTATGCTCATGTGCTTCAGATTGTATAGTTTCTTTTTAAATTGTTTAATTTTTAGTTTTAACTGTCATAAAAAGAGCTATCTTGCTCTTTTATTTTCCTTCATTTCCTTTATTTAAACTGTAAGTGGTAAAAAAAGACATACTAGTTTTGCTACTAAAAACATACCAACCATGGCTCTGCCTCCCTGCAAAACAGAGATTGTCAGCCAGTTGCCTTTCATTCTTTTTCATTAAAGCTATTAAGTAGGCATACTAAAGAGAGAAAAGCTGGGATTATTTTGATAGAGAACACTGAGAACTCATAAATTTCCAGATTTTCAGGTAACATAATAACAAAAAACAGTCTTTCAAACCACCCCCCATACCCAAAAACCCCAAACCTATGTGATTGCCTCCCCCTCTATGTAGAGTACATTCTTAACAGCTCTGATCTTAAGATATGGAGTAAGAAACATTTCATTTAGTGGTATTAGGTCAGTCATTTAAGAAGGATAGTAAAATTATGCTGTGGGAATTTGCTGGTTTCATCTTCTGAAATATGGTTATCTTCTTTATGTTTTGAGAGCATCCCAATGCTCAGAAATAAAAATATAACAGCTGATTTCTTACAGGATATTTTTACAAAGAGATTAAGAACAAGAAATGTGGATACTGATGGTTCAAGATTGCTTTTTTTGTATGTATATTTATTGGGGGGGGAATACTTTTCTACAGTATATCTCATGTGCAAATAGCTCTTTAACCCTATAGACTCAGTTCCTGCTTTCCTCTGACCAGAGGAATTCTATCTTTTTCTTGATTGAAATGCATTAAATAATTTTTGTACCATTATTATTTCCATTCGTTTTAACAGGAAATTCACAGGGAAACCTGACTTCTTTGAATATGTACGTACAGCACTTTAAAGGAAGTAGTTAAGCGGGCACCCCGTTGTGCAGAAGCATAGGAGTTCAGCTAGAACAGTGAATTTTCCTTGGTTTACTGGTTTCTGTCACAGACTTGGTATTCTTTGAAGAGTTTATTTGTTTTCTGTGATTTTTAAAAGCAGCTCTTAAACTCTGGATTGAATTGTATAATTAGGTAATATTTTCTTCCTTTTGATCTCAGTTAATTAAACTTAAATTGCTTAATTATGCTGGGTAAATGCACGCCAACATTTCGGTTAACCTATTGTTGCTGGTTGCTGGACTATTGTGATGGTTATACTGGTTTTTGGTTTTTGTTTTTTTTTTTTTACTGTGGGAGTGTTATTTTTTGTGCAGAAATATTTTGAATGCTCAGATGCTTCAAACAGGCCTTAAAATATTGAAGTGCTCACCTTTGTATATTATTTTGTAATTCTAGTTTTAGCTAGAGTGTCTCACTGTAAATATTTCCTCAAAGTACTTGAAGTGAATGTACCATTCTATACTGTTCCAAATTAAAATCTGTTGCTTGTATTACACACTCCCTCTGCCAGAATTACTGCAGAAAGTGAAACCAAATTCTTCCACTCTTTTTTTTTCATTTGCTTCTGCTTTTGTAGGCTTTTCAGTTTCTCTCCTGATTTGTTTAAATGATTGATTTTCATGAAACTTCTTCGGGAGCTGACTTACTAGGTTCTGGAATACATATTCCATTAGTCTAGTTCTTGTGGAGAGATCTGCCAGTTGGGAAATCACTTGCTGCCTGGAAGTCTTTGCCAGTTTTTCAGAGTAAGATTTACAGTGTAGCGTTTTGGTAGATCTCTAGCTCTCATGGTATGTGGTTATTGGTAATTTGTATTGAGTTTAGTTGAGAATTTTGTGGGGTCCTCTGATCCTGCAGGTAGTTGATTATGCTATTAAATTTAGTAAATTGTGAGGATGACTTACTGTGGAAATTCCTTTATTCTTCATATTCCTGTTGTCTAGTAGAGCGCTGTTGGATTAGTCAAACTTCCCTGCCTTCCCAATGGATTTGCCTTTAAGCATGATCACGTTGCCTGGCAACTAGTTTTCAAGGAAGGTCAACAAAATGCTAACACCAGTTTTCTTCTTAATAACAACTAATAATGTTAATACTGAAGTAGTGTGTGGTAATGAAAGAATAGAAGGAACAGTGAAAACTCCTTGCCTGGGAGACGGGCGCAGACACTTCGTGCCTACTGCTTGCAAGAGCATAACGAGAGCTACAGTGTTTGCCAGGCCACTCAGCAGAATCGTCTCCTTCCATGAAACGTTTGGGTCATATGCCCAAGATACAAGGGCATACAGAGCTGTGAATATCAGCAACAGCTGTGATTTTCACAATGCTAAAAAGGAGCTGAAAAAGAGTGACAATTGGCAGTACAAGAGCACCGCAAGAAATTCCCGCTATTTCAGAGGATAGATTTGAAGAATCTGTCCCAAACAGATGAAGATCAGATAGGTGACAAAAAAATAGGTGGTGGTGGAGGAAGCGTGACTTAAATTGCAGCAGTCAGACATCCGGAGAGAGAGCAAGAATCGGGTATTGTCTTTCTCCATTATTCCTCATGTCTTGCTGACGTTCTGATTAAATCCTTTCCTATGGAATAAATGAAAGCTATCAAGTCCTTAGACAAAGAAGATATTGGAGGAAAGCAAAAACAAGAAGAATGCAAGGAAGATGACAAAAGACTGAAAAATTGTGCAAGGAGAGGCAAATGGAAATATGCTATAGACCTATTTATGGAATTTGAAACAAGTTTGTTAGGAAACCACAGAGCCATTTGCCAAACTTCTACAAAAGTTTCCAAATTGGAACTGCACCAGTCAAAAGCAAGGATGGAAAAATGCTTACAGTGGCAATGGAACAGAAACATAGGTCTGTCATACTAAAATGAAATTTTATTTGAACAAAGTACATGGCTCCAAGAAAGCACTGAAACGTAGCTGTACTTTTCATTTGTTATAAAATTATCTGTAGTTGGTCATAAGACTTTGATCTAGTGACTCATAGTTATCTCTCAGCAATAAAGAGGATGCCTTCCCAATTAGCCGTCGGCCTTTGTTAGCAAAAGTGAGTTCCAGGAATTAAGCAATTGTATTTTTCAGTGTCAGAACTAGGAAATATTAAAAGTACTTCCCTCTGCCCACTGTCTGCTCTTAAGTTCATATTGGATCTTGAACCTATTTCCTATGGAGCTTTCTATATGGGCTTTAACTCTTGGGGCGAGGGGGGAAATGTAGAAAACAACCTGTCATTAGAAATGAATGAGTTTTGAAGTTCAATAAGACGAGAATGATTACTTTATGATACTGCTTTAAAACTGTTAAGGACTGTTGATTTGGAGTAAAGGGAAGGACCAAGAAGGCAGGGAAGGCCGTGGGTTAATCTTCAGTTAACTTTTAGGCTTGACTCAGCAGTTGGATGCAATCAGAAATATGAAATTTTTGCACGCTGTCTTTCGCTCTATGTTCTGTACAAGTGTTTTGTACAAAAATCTCCTGAGAAACAATGTGTAGATTTTATTTTACAGATATGAGTTGCCAGGAATCCATGGATTAAATTTTGTTCTGAAGAATTCTCTTGGTGGTGGTGGCATAGCATCCTTAAGAAGTGACCCACAGGCATGTATCAAAGCATTGATTTCAATGTAGTTCTCTTTTATAAGTGTGTATTACACGGTCTCTTTATAACCAACTTTTGGGCTGGAACTTTTGGTTTTGACTCTTCAGTTCCTTTTAATATCCTGTTAATATGCATTATCTACTGAATTGTTCTAAGGTTTGAAAAAAACATAGGGAAGGAGAGAGTTGATTTAGAATATCTGGTGAAAAAGATGTGTACAAGAAAGTATTAAGGAAGTCTTCAGATCAGTTATGCTCTTCATGATGTGCTACCTGTGGTTTTAGATGCACCAGCAAAATTAGCTTCTCAAAAAGGCTGTCAGGTTTTGGAGAATGCAGATTTACTAGACAATTCTGATTGTTTCCTAGTACATACAGGAACCATTAACTGTATGACAACTCTTCTAGCCTAGCCTATGACTCCTGTAGTTAAAACACTGGTAATATAAATCTGAAAGAGAAAAATAGATGGATAGGAGATCTTTTGTGTTGACGACATTACATGAATCTGAAATTAACAGTTTTTGCAAGTGTACCATTTGAGTATTAAATATTTGAAACATCTAAACCTGAATATAAGAAAAGAAGAACCGTACTAAACCGTATTTTTAAAACCTTAATTTACAAAGGTGGTATATTTATATAGTAAAATGAAATGTTGGGATTTTTTTTTTTTTTCTTACAGGGCAAAGCACTGGGACAGATGCTGTTGGATTTCCAGATTAAAAATGTTCCTGATTTAAAATCATTGATAGAGTAACAGGTGTTTAATACATATGCTTTTAACACTAAGTGGTATAAAAACATCTTATAAACAAGAACTGGCTTCTTGAGTGAGATTTTTAAAGTCAAAGAGTAGAAATTAGTGACAGTTATCTCTCAGAGGCTTAGCTATGTGGCACAGATTAACAAATGTTTTTAGTAATACCAGACTAATAGCTTTGTCTGTGACTAATAATGTTTCCTGTCTAGATAATACATTGGATGAAGAGTTAATTTATTTCCTATAAAATAGAATTAATCAAATTGCAACATAACATTTAATCATGAGACAAGATAATCTGTTCCAGGATGGAAATTACCTCCTATTCCGTCCAGCTCTCTTTTCCTTCTCTCAGTCTTTATTTGAAAATTAAATGGACCGATATAGTTGAGCTCCCATCAGCTGTGTTTGTCCTGTGCATCAGGTGAGGCTGGGTAACCTGTAGTGCATCGCTGTGAGGTCAGTGCTGACTGGTGCCGGGGAACAACTTTCCCCGTTGGACAATAAAGAGAAGTAATTAATGTTATAGAGTTATAATTATAGCTATAATTGTTGTAGAGTGACTGACGCTGACCGTAGGTAGTGATCCACCAAACTTCCAGCACTTTGTCCAATTAATGACAGACTTTATTATTACAATTTCCAACATCTTACTAATTCATCCAGCAGTTGAAAGCACTGCCTAGTAGTGAATCACAGATCTTGGCGTGTGAATAAATTTGCAGATGAGGAAAGGAGCGTGCTGTGAGCCAGCCTGACTGCTGGCTCTCTCGCTCCTGCGGTGGTGCGATCGACCCTGGCAGGGAGGACGGGGCCGGGTGGTGGAGGGATGATACCTCACTTTCTTTCGGGGCTGTTAAGTCCTTGTTTTGTGCGGCGGAGTCCTGCCTGGATAAGTTCGTTTGACTGTCGTTTGTATTGCCCTTCCCACAGAAAGGTGCACAGACTTCCCACAGCAAGGTCTGTCTCCTGCTGTGAAGGAATGCCATGTCCAGTGCAATGTGCTCCAGCTCTCTGACTTCAGTTACCGCCTCCCTGTCTCCCTAACCAACTAGCATGTTCAAATTAGGATACTTCGAAACTTCTTGACCTAATTAAGCAGAGACTTAAAAATCTGCATCAAACTTCCTGGGACAATATCAAGGTGGAAATTCTGGCCCATTAACTGTCTCTATTTCCTCTGCAGAAGCCATAGACATATTAGTCCGTGTGTTCAGACATTTTATATTCAGAAATTAATCTTTTCCTTTATTTTAGGGAGACTTTATTAATTGTTTAGTGCTGACAAAATGAGACATTACTAATACCCGATAAAATGATGAAAATAAGGTGTTGTTTTTTTAAATTGTCACCAAAACTGTTAAGTGTCCCTAAATCTCAATCTGTGCTGCCACTATTACTAATTTCCTAGCCCCTTGCTTGCTAATGAGGACAATACAACTAATTGTTCCCACCTTTTTTTTGTGGTTTTGTTCATTTGAATTGAAGGTATCATAAGCAAATGCTTTATCCATCTAAACATATTATTCTCTTAGCAAGTCATAAGTACTGTCTGTGTATACAGCATGGATCAATCTAGTTGTAAAAAATGAGTCATAGCTTCATTGCAGGAAAATATCAAACTTAGTAACTTCAAAGGGAAAATGGCATGCTGATTTTATTATGTTTACAGTCACTGTTCATTAGAAAACTCTTGTTAGTAATTTGGAAGCCTATTAGCTTAGCAAAACAAAGGTATTGAGAGGGATATAAAGAAAAAGTGATACACCTCAGTAGCAAACCTACAAGGATAAAAAGGCTACAGTAAATATTTGCAGTTCACTCAATATGCTGCTTAAGTGACTGTAAATCTGTATGCAATCATTTTTTAATAAAAATGAACATTTATAAAGTATAAATTTGTTTTAGTCGTGTTGTTTCTTCTACTGGAAGAGAGTGATACGTAGTTTGAAGGTTCTTTTGTTTGGGGTTGTTTCAGTTGCCTGTGATTTCGTGCATTGTCTTGCTGGTCCCCTTCTTCCTGCAGATTTTGTCTGTTCTGTCCCTAGTCTTTGTTAAATACAAAAACTGAAAAAGTAAATGATACTATTTTCTAGAGAGCTGGTGATTTACCGCTCTACAATGGAAGCTGCAATTTGCTGGAAAGAATGGTACAGTGTTCAAGTGGATTGGATATGGGAATACAAAGGCGTTATCTTTTTCTCTCTGGAATTGCCTTCTTGGATGCTGTGAAACCATCCTTCACAAACGTGTTCTCTGTCCATTATTTCTTTCAGTGCAGCAGCTTAAACCAAGTGGCATTGCTTTTCAGATACTTTCTCACAAATCACAGCCTCCAAAAATCCCTGTCCAAAGACTTTATTCTCCTTGACCTCCTTAACGTGTTTTGAATTCATGAACCTGTACTTGTTCCAGCAATCCCAGCTGACCTGAAAGCTTGTTAAAGCTGCATTTGTTTCTTCATCTGCAGTAGAGATTAACTCAGAAGGGTTTGGTAAAACACAAATTGTACTTGAAGGTGAGCCTGTATGCAGTCAGCATTGGTTTAACTTTGGTCAGTTAAAAAAAATGCTTTTTGCCTGCTTGTTAACCCAGGGCTGTTCCTCATATAGGCAAGAACTTACCCTTCCAATTGCCTTCCTTTCCTGCTTTTTCCCTACTGTGTGAGCTGTGAGGGCAGGATGGAAGGAGTAATGCCCAGCATATAAAATAAGGTTCCATCTAATATACGCGTTTCAGTGTAATGGAGACTGGCTCACACCTTTTACCTGGGCAGGGTTTGTGCTGTGGCTTATCTGCGCTACAAAACAAAGGCTACGTTCTCTTACCTCTTGCTGCTTTCTTGCTGCATCTCACCTAACTCTCGAAAATAACTCATGGGTTTTATCATTAAATTATTCTATAGCAGCTAACAGTCTAAACAAATACTTTGTCAATGTTTGCTGGTTTATATTTAATATTTCAAAGTGATTTTCTTACTGCAATTTGTGTATTAAAGGTACAAAAGTTATTACACAAAAGTGACCCAAGGTAAAGGATGTGCCAGAGTGTTTGAGGCACACGGTATGTTTTCAGTTTAGCCATCTCCAATGAAGCCATTTTTCCACTAAAATTGGAGGAGCAGTTTCCCCTTTGGAGCAGAGGTAAAACAATTGTAAGTGTACCTTTTAAATTTTGGGTTGCATCATAGCACTTTGAAAGTAACAGGAGTTACTGTCAGAGCCCTTAAGGTCTGAAAGCAGAAAATGTTGGGTTGCAGGTTGCCTGTTGAGAACCTGAATGGTTTCATTTAGAAATGACTTTGCTATGTGGTATGAAGTGCCTGGCAGGCAGTCGTGCCCGCAGCCATCGCAGGGTAGCGGGGAGGCATTGCCCGGGTGGATTTCGCTGGGAGCGTGTGTTGGCTGGAGGAGCGAAGTCTGCGGTGTGAGGGCTCTTCTGCTTGGGGTTCCCTCAGGGTTGTGGTTTCCGGGCCAAGATTGAGCGAGTGGTTTGGGGGGAAGGAGAGAGGAGGGTCGTTAGTGCCTCAGGTGCGAGGCAATTACACTGCAGAGTTGTCACACCTGTCACCCTGTTTCTTTGAAATCTGCTGGGCAGTAAGGCTTTGAGTCTTCTCCTCGTGGCGATTCCTCTTCTTCGGTTTCATCCTGGTTTCCTTTCCGGATTTACTTGAAATGGACCCTGGTGATTTGGGGATTAAAGCTAACTGGCATTAAGAAAGCAAACAAAGGATGCAAGCAAGTAAAAGATCACGTTGGGAAATGTCTGTTTCTGCCAGGGGGTTCAGCTGAATTCCTGTACCTTCCTTCGGGCAGGGGAGAGAAATCCGAACTGTAGGACTGAAGCATCTCCAACACCTATTTCAACAAAGACCACGCAGACCCTGCCTTGGGGAAGGGGGGGGGCCTTGAGAGAGCAGCACAGGGCAGGACCGGAGCCCTCCTGGCAGGAGGGACACAAGAACCTTTCTGTGCCAGGACTTGCTGGGGAGCCTTTGATAACCACCTGGCTGTGGCACGACACTCCACTCTGGACCAGCTGCTGTGACCATCACCAAACAGGTGAGACCCTTTATCATGATAAGGGGTTTTAGTATTTCCTTTTTATCCCTGCCCCTTAAAAATAAGGCACTAGTTAAAAAGTGAGAAAAGCTCCCTCTCCTCCCGCTGTTTTTATTTACTAGTAGCAAAAGCTTTAAACCTAAATATATTTAAACATCTGGGTTTGAAAAGATGCTGGTTTAATTATATAATTATGTGTGGCTGGTGGCTAATCCACAAGGTTCCTACCAGCATCATAAGCCACATCTATAAAGTATTTTCTCTTTTGTAAGTGACACAATTTGAAGTAGGGGGCTTGAGAGGGCTAAGCTGCTGTTGTGTAAAAATTTGGCTGAGACTCCAGAGAAAATCCCAAATGCCTGATCGCTCTGGTAAGACGGGCTGGGGCTCTGGCCGTAATCAGTGACCGAACAGGAGGTCGTGGTGGGCCTTGCTCTCTTTGCAGATGAAGCAAGGTGAGGATCGTCCTCACTTCCCCAGGAAGCCGCTCTCGGTTCTGAGCAGGAGGAAACGGGGGCAACGCCAGCCATCAGGTTTTGTTGGCAAGCAGTGAGCTAACCTGCTCCCTGGAAATATTTTCTTCACTGAGGAGTGGAAAATTTGCTTTGGGTCACTGATAAGCCTTATCTTTCCTGTGCTCAAGATCCTGCCTGAACCTTGGTTCCGTGTCCATGGTGGTAGCAGGCGCTCACCTGCTGGGCCCTTCACATTCCCTTTGCCTTTCTACTCATACCAGAGCTGTTCCCAGGTGGAAAGAAAAGGGATGGTGAACCTTCTCTCTTTTTTTTGCCGGTGTGACCAAAGGGGATCTACAGCTCCAGGGTGGTCTAGGAACCTCGTCCTCGATCCACAGGCTCCCGGGTTTAAAGCGACTTAGG
>NW_009611585.1:0-436 GCF_000690535.1 Cariama cristata
TCTTCTTCTTTCAGGCTCACCCTTAAAATCTTTTTACTTTTTTATGCATGTGAAATAGAGTAAATCCACTTTACTTACATATGTCAGCATTCTGGTTTTTTTAAGCAGTAGCATCTTTTGAGCAGTCTGCCTTATGATGTGTGTGCTAACATGATGGACGCATGGGTTTGACAAGGTTATCTTGCTGCTCTGCTCATCACGACAATTTTATTACTTTCCATGGCAAATACTGCCTTTCTCCTTCTTTTGAGAATTTCTGGTTTTGCTGCTGCAATCCCAAAGTCACTGTCAGGAACATGGTCCGAAGCACACAGCCAGCCACTGAGACCTCACTGAGATAGTTCTGCTATCGGTATGCTGAGAAGCCCTCAGCTCTTGTTGCAATGAATCTTTTGAACTTCTGCTTCTAAACTAATTTTTTCAGCGAAGAAAGAAG
>NW_009611586.1:0-9787 GCF_000690535.1 Cariama cristata
CGGCACCTCCGCGGGGGAGAGACCGTCTCTGCCTGCCTCCCTCTCTTGTTCAGCGGCGTGCCCGCCGCTGTGCCTTTGCAGGTGGGGGGGTGTTACTGGTCTGTGGTGCTACCTGTCCCTGTCCCTGTGCTGTGGAGGGGAGCGGGGCTCTTACTGGGGCGAGGAGGCTGAGTGAAAAACAGTGTGGTGAGCGGGCGGGTCGCTGGGGAGAGGGCATACGTGAGGAGGGCAGGGGGCCTAGTGTCTTTTGTGAAGTAAATCAACACTTTAAAAGATTAAGTAGCATGAATTAGGTACATGGGATAAAGGTGAAAAGCACGGTGTTAAAAAGGGAAGAAAAAGAGTTAACATTTTGCCTTACGATGTTCTGAATCAGTGATGTTTTTCTTCCTGTGGGATCAATAGTTGCTACTGTGTGGGCGTTTTTTCCTTCCAGGTAGGAAATCTTGTATTTCCTAAACGAAAATTAATGAAAAAGCAAGCATTTTAGTCTGTTATATGCATGATTTTACGTTTCGGGCAGCTGAGTCCTTTGTAGAAAGGAGGGATTTCTTAGAAGGAAGGATGGATGATGAGAAAGAAAAGTAGGAGCAACTGGAGACAGAAAGACAAAAGTGATCTTAAAGCATGAATGGTTTTATTCTTCCTAGTGTTATTATGAAAGATACATTGTTCATAAACAAATGAAATTTTTTGAAAAGTGACAAGTCAAGTCTGTAAGATTTTCTTTAAAAATAAATTATTCCTTTTCTTTCATGTTAGTTACTTTTATTGACTGACTTCAAAGTTGCTGCCAACCATATGTTTACAATAGAAACAGAGCTACATCCCGGATTGTCAGGTAAAAAATTTATAAATAATGGGCATGAAGAACTAATTAAATTTTTGCAAGAGGTATGAGAAAAAAAATCGTTGATGAGATTTAAGGCCTGGTACTACACTCACCTTTTTTTTGCTTCATTGTAGGAAAAGTGAGTTATATGTAGTTAAGGGACTACAGTAATGCAAATAATTTTTTTTAGTAATAATAAATGAGGATTTGGAATAAATAGTCTTCTGTAACAGCAAAAAAACTATGTATAACTGTGCAAGTAAAACATGATCTCGCAACCTGTTGACTATAAGATTTTAGTAAGTAATAAAGGCATGATTAACCTACTCATCCTGATCATAGTGATTCAACTTATGTAACAGACATAAAGACTCTTCCTTTTATATCTGTTACTAGTTTACTTTGCATGGTGAACATAATGTTTGCATTATTAGTGGTGTAAAGTGTCTAAGGAACATATGGGAACATCGGAAAGACCAGCTAGACACATTTCTGGAGACAAATACATTAGAAATATGGTTGAAAGAATTTGCTAAAGATCAAACTACTTGCCAAAGATAAAACTACTTGATAAATTTTTGTGTGTTTTGCCACCATATCTGTTAAATCAATGATTTGGTAGTGTGAGTGGGCATAATAGAATGTGTTTATTGGGGGAAGGAATAGTAGATACTGAATTACAAATTATTTTTTTTCCAGCAGTGCTTACAGCTTTGTCAGTCTGTATCACAGAGGAACAGCAGATGGATTCAGTGTATGATCTGTAGCTTAAAAGAAATTAAATTTGGTAAACTTTTCCAAAACTACCTACCATTAATATTACTTCCTAAATCATTTTGAAACAATTTTGTTAGACCATATTTGTGAAAGATCTGTGCTTCATATCCTGAGGCCATAATGCTTTGAAAGATGGCAACTGTCTAGGCACCCCTAAGGCTGAATATGTTCTTTGCCAGAATTCTGGAGAATAATGAGAAGATTTGTGTTGCTACTGAGTTACTTTCATTTCAAAGCTATCCCTGTGCAAGGATTTCAGTTTCAATTCAGATCTTAGGTCTCAGATTTGTCTGTATATTCTACCAAGGAGAATGCATAGTGGTTCTGGAAGGTTCATAGAAGTTGCAAATGGTTCATAAAGAGTTCTCATCTTGAAGCCTGGTAGAAAAGAAATGGTTGTAGGAATGGAAGGAGAACTCTGCTGTTTTTCCTCTCATTATTTTTGTTCTGTGTGATTATGACAACATGTGACATGTAGAAAATGAAGATTTCTTTCCCAGAAACTTTTTACCTTATTCAGGTGAGTTCTAGGACAGATTAAAGAAACATATTAGTGAAGATAGCTCATATGTAACACCAGAACTGTTTTTACATTGCTTTCCTACACAAAGAATTTCGCTGTGCTTGGAGGTACTCCAACTGTATTTCAACAGCAGACCAAACCATACTGTGCCTGCAAAGGACTGTTCTGCACGTTAGAGATATGATCATATGTTCAAATACTGTTTTCCTTATTTCTCTCTTACACTAGTAGTAATCTGTTTGTTCATCCCAAGACTAACATTGTGAGGAAAAGGCGTCACGTTAGCTAGAAGAGCTGGCAGGGTACAGGGCTATGTATTGTCACATATTCTATTCTATTTTTTTTAAATATTTTTTTACGCAGGAGACATAGTGCTGGATTTCAAAAGCTTACGAACACATGCACTCAGATAGAAGTTTGCAAAAGCGAAGTTACCAGACAGCTTTCACACAGGGGAGGCCAGAACTGTCATGGTTCTTACTATAAAACAGCATGGCTTCTGTAGATACTTTGAACGGTTGGTGATTTTAATTGTGCTAGCCAGTCAGTTCACTTAGCCACAGTTCATTTCTCTGGTGCTGCTGTGCCATGGCATAGAAGGATGGCAGTAAATTCTGAGCCTACAAGAAATTACTAACTAATACAAAGAGACTACTCAGCCCTTGAGCTGATGGGACATTAAGATCCAATAGCTCAGCCCAGCAGGTGTTTTGTTATGTTAAGTTCAGACTTATCTAGAGGATGGGTGTAAAATGGAAGATTTCCTATTGCAAAACTTCAGCGAGGTTAATGCTTACTGAAATCCACCTTGCTTTACAGCAGGTGCTGCTTATGGCAGACAGTTACCATTAAAATGCTAACTGTCATCTTTTACATCTGCTGGAGTCCCCAGCAGTCCTTATGCTAGGCATAGGAAACAAATCTGGATGTATGGCTTGTGAACACTCTGAATTGTTTCATTGCAATAGCAGAGGAGATTATGTGCTTGACCTAAGCAATTTAAACTACTAGGGAATCTTAGAATGTAAACAGCTCTTTTGTAATATCATTTGCATGTTGAAAGGTGCTATGTATGTTTTTAAGAAGAGGTACATAAGGGCATTTTTATACCACTCTAATGGCCAACAGAAATATGATACCATAGGTAACCTTTAAATGAAAGTATACTAACAGTAGGCCTGTAGATGCAGGATGAAACTTGTAAATTTAACAAAAAAACACTCGCCGCGTAATTTTTTTCCATCCCAAATTCCTTTGATCACCATTTAATTTCTGTTTATTTTAAGTCTAGCCTAGAATCTCTTTAGGATAGGGTTTGTGTTTCTGTGGCTGGTTTGCATAGTGATTGGCATAGTTGGGGCCTTGTTTCTATCATGGAACCTTTAGAAACTGCCAAAATAAAATGAATGAAGTTAGTGAAACAAATTGCACTAACACACTTTCTGTAGATTAAAATGAGGTTCTGTATGTTCAGCAAGTGGCGGAAAGGACAGAAGTAGAAAGAAGAAACAATGAATTTGAGAGAGGAACTGATACGATTGGAGGGAATAAAATGATGAATTTGAAGGCAGGAGAAATGCAAAGCTCTATGAAGATGTGTTAACAGTATATTGGCAGGCTGGGTAGCTGAAGAAGTTGTAGTAAGTTTGGGTTGAGTGAGTAAACAGATGTGACGTGGTTGCATGATGCCTGTAAGAAGTAGATAGGATTGTATCTGTATGCATGGGTATACGCAGTGAAAGAATTGTTTTGTGTGTATAAGCTGGGATGCAATAAGGATTGGGTCTGGCAGACTTGACTGTTTAAAGGTGTGTGCTGCTCAGTATTAGTGATGCTGATTTGTTCTGTCGCCACCAAAATGGCACTGGCCTAACTGTGAACAGAAAATCTTGAAGTCTGTGAATAATCACAGCATGTATGTATGTTTCAATTAATAAGTGCATTGGGTTAGGGTGTGTGTAGTTTAAGGTGATGTATAGTGGTAACATCATTCTCTGGGCATCAAGTTCCGTGAAAGTGCACTACCATGAAAGGACCAACACAAAATGCAAGATTGTAATGGAGCAATATACATAAACGGAGTATAATTAGGGTTGCAGTGAAGCCAAAGTGTCTGTCTGCAGCATATCTACAAATACTCGGCTTCCTTGAAGCTGATTTAGCTACCAATAACAGTGACACTGTGATAGCGGTCTCCAGAATGGGCTGCACTCTGGTAATTGCCTAGGAGCTGGAATTCGTGCTGGTGTTGGTATCCAAGCTAGCTGGATATATATATGTTCACTATGCCTGTTCGTTCTGCAACTGGTCTGTCTTAGTGTAGGCATATGAAAGCTCTAAATGAGTGCGTGGATTTATAGGAGGTGTTTATAGTGTCTTGGTAGGATAGTAGATATTTTTCGTAATATGTAGACTGGGATGTAAGAATCTTAGATTAGAGGTTTACAATTTGAAGTTCTAACACCCTTGGTGAGACTTTGCGATTCCACATGTTAAAGGCATTGTGGTTTATAATCATCCAGTAGCTCCAGTCTTTGCTGGCTGTTCAGCAATATCACTGAGAAATAGTGTACTACAGGAAACCCCATACTTTTCTCCCTGTGTCAGTCTGAATCATAGTGGCCATAGCTTTCTGTGACTGCTATAATGACAACAATTTTCTGTGACCCTGAGGAAGGTCTGAGAGTCTCACAAAAACCTCTGCAAGTCAGGGTTTGGGGACCACAGTTTTATGCTGTGTTGATATATCCATCTTAACATTATTCAGTGTTTGCAAGGCATAATCTGTTATTGTTGTGAAATTTTTAAGGCTTTCCTGTTTAAAAAGAGAAAATGTAACCAATGAAAGCCAAGGTATGTAAGCAATGCAGAGGAATATAAGCAAACAAACAGAAAGTAAAGATTGAGTCTTGATTGTATGCTGCAGACGTACTGCTTCTATAACAAGTTAGGAAAGTAATGCTCTTAAAACAATTGTTAATTATGTTTAAGCTGTTTTGGAACTTCATTATTGATTTATTACAGAGAATTGATATGAGAGGAGCAAATAATCAGTCATTCCTGTGATGTTTGGTAAGTGGTTTTTGTAGCCATATGAATGGAGAGCTCATTTTGTTAGGTTTATGAATAGTCATTAAAGATTTGTAAAATCTCATTGTGTGCACACATCCCCCAGAAGTCCACCCTGCAATTTGAAAAGTTAATTATATGCTAAATTTCTTGTGAACAAGAAATTAAGTCAATGATTGGGGCTTTACCTAATGTCCATATGGAGAATTGATTTGGATCAATTACCATAGTTGGGGTTGCTTAAAAAAAAAAAAAATTGCCACTATAAGTGAGCCCTTGGGGTGAAGCACTGCCATTAGCTCACTGCTGACACGTCTCACACTTATTTTATAATTTTAAAGAAATGTCAGTCTTTAACTACTTCGTGTCTTAGCAGAAATCAATCAGATTACAAGATATCTTCTGAAACCTGTGCATCTGTAGGTAGTGGTGGTATCCAGATTGTATCTCCAATATTTTTCTATTCAGATAAACAACTCTAAAGATGCAAAATTGCTAATACTATTATTGTTTCATATTTTGGCATCTAAACCCATACATCTAGTTTTGCATGCATACATTGTAACTATCTTTTAGTAAAAGATCTTCTGTTATTTTAGTATGAATTAAAAAATAAATTCATCATGCACTAAAAACTAGGTCTACGGTGTCTTTCAAACTGTGATCATTGTTATTAAATGATTAACT
This sequence comes from Cariama cristata, assembly GCF_000690535.1. Taxonomy (NCBI): domain Eukaryota; kingdom Metazoa; phylum Chordata; class Aves; order Cariamiformes; family Cariamidae; genus Cariama; species Cariama cristata. Next base: position 5,889 of record NW_009611586.1, read on the forward strand.
TATTGATTATAACTAATTCTTAGTAGATCAAATGACAGTCCTTTTCCCACACATATACGCTAGTCATCTTCCACAGTTACTTAATATCAGTATTAAAAGTTGTGGGTGTGGTATGAATTCATTCATTTATATGATATAATTTTGTAGTGCCCAGCTAGATAATCAGTTTTATTGAGCCTTGGAGACTCAGTAAATGAAAATTAGTCTAAAATGTGACCAGGACATCAAAGAACAGAGTTTGGAGGGTATCCTTTTCAAAAGTCTTGTCAGGACAGTTCAGCCTTCATAGTGCTGTGGGCCAGAGATGTATCAGTGTACCTGCAAGAGGCTGTTGGGCTAGGACACTGCGCTCTCAGCATGTGAACTGCCTTGTGTCTGAGTCGGGTATGAAATACTCCAGCTCCTTACTGGAGCTACAAACCTCATGATGGGCTAACAGCCCATCTGAACCACCTTTTCATCAAGCATGGCAGGCAGGGAAGTACTTCTTCCATTCCCCTGCTCCAATAGACCAGGTGGATTTAGTCTAGGAGATGCTAATTGGTTAATGTGGGCCTAAATGACCAAGAAAGTTCATTTTCAATAGTGGTTTAGATGTAGAGGAAGGTATTTGCATGACCTAATTTAAGTGCCTAGGTTAAATGGCCAGTTTAGGAACTATGTTAGTAAAGAAAGGAATTGCTGTCAGGACAGTGGTTCAGGAAGGGATGCTAAGCTAGCTCTGAAGTGATCTCAGAAGACCATCTCTAGTTTCACAGTTTAAACATGGAAATTCTGATTATCACCTGTACTGCCATATTCTCAAGAGGTAAGGAAGGGTCTACAAATGTTAACAAGTGCCTGTTTGGGCAGTAAGTGCCCAATCTGCTGAGGCACCAACTTCATGTTGTCGTAATTTTGAGTGCTAAGGCTGAGTATTTTTGAAAGCATAAAGGCCTTAAGCTCTCTGAATAATTTTGTAGCCAAATCAATATTTATGTTTTCAGGGCTTACATGAAACACAATGCAATTTCTGACTCTATTCAGGAATCAAATTACTTGTATACAGACTTGAGTATTATATATAGAAGTGTTCTTCCTCAAAAATTTTTGATTAAGTTTCCTTAATGGTTTTAGGAAAGTTTAATTTTCCTGTTCTAAAATGACGTGTTTTGCATTTTCCATGTTTTGCAAAGAGCAGAACCGTAGCTAGTGTATTGTCTTTGGATGACTCTGTTAGTGCCAAGAGCAGCACACTTGGGGACTGTGTTACTGAATTTAAGATCCAGGGAAACTGAGAACTGTTTTGCTTCAGATGTTAACTTTTTTTTCTTTCTGCCTGCCTGTTTAAAGATCTCCCTGTCTATGATTTGTAGTGAACAGAATAGGATATATTATTAGTCAAGTTTTAGATGATATTTTAGCCAGAGTATGGTGGTGTTTTAGCATAAATGTAAGGTTGTATAAAAAAATCTAATGTAAAGTAAACCATTTGCTTCAAGTAGTCTACACAGTGTTGTTTTTTCCTGTGGGAATGCAAGTCTTTGTATATTTGGATATGGTCAGTTATTTCTGATTTTGTGACTTAACTCATTGAAATATGATCCTGACATGGCAAGCAGGACTGGGCCTTACCTGAATTTGAGTAGGAGATCCCTACAAAATACTCAAGTGATTTACTAATTGAGTCAGTAACAGTCTTCCCTTGAATCAGTGCTAAATCAGCATCCTACGCTGGGTAATGGCTCATGCAGCAGAAGATTGTGCTCACAGAAACTATTACAGAACAATTCCCTTTATGGATGCTTTGTTCTGATTGAATAAGGTGTTCCAAAGTGAGGCCTTGCCATGCGACTTGTAATTTTCGTAGTGCAATTTTTAACTGTGACTGTCCTTCGCAGATGCCCTTGCTGCTGTGGCATAATCTCTCCAAGCTGCTCTAGCACCAGTAGAAATGCCCTTGATGCTTATCGGTGCTGCAGCTGTCAGGTCAGTGTGGAGAGCCCTGCAGTTATGCCAGTTCTAATTGCTGAGTTATTTCTTTTACATTGCATAGCAGAAGAAACAATTCTAGGATTTGTTGTAAAGGCCAGTTGTTGCTAGTACAGGTATGTTGTGTAGCCTTCACTTGAGGTTTCATCCTTTGAATGGCTCTCTTTGAACCTGGAGATCTGCTCCAGGGCTAAACTCATTTTGTCTCTCTGTATTTTTAAAGTAATTGTCCGAGAATGAAGAAAATCATTCCTTCAAGGAAGCTGTTCCAGAATAGGGACTGGGGAGTAGCCCTTGGAGTGTTTGCAAAGGTACTGTCTTTGACTTGAAATGTAAAACAAGCAACTGAAGTTCTCTTGGTACTTCTCCTGAGAGTTAGGATATTAGTCTCGATAACTTGGATATTTTCTTTTCTGTGGTAGTGTGGTTTGTGTGTTGGGGTTTGGGGGTTTTTCTTCCAGTTAAATTGAATGCAGTAGCCTTAGGTATTAAGTTGTGGTTGCAATGTGTTAAGTTCTGCCCTGAAACAGGGTTGGGTTTTAGTGACTTCCCCATCTGAGATGAAGGTTTAGAAGCTTCTTTTTGGCTTTAATTCCCTGCCATCACATACCCTTTTAGTTTGTGACAGGTACTGCATCAAGCCATGATAATGATGTTTTTTAGAATCACTAGGATACTGCTGAATCACCCCAAGATTCATTTGTAAAAATGGCAGGCTCTGAAAGATTTGATGTTGCTTTATACCTCAAGCAATATAAACCATCTTCTTAGGACCTATGTCCTCCTTCCTTAGCTCCTGAGTTCCAGTCAAGAATGTCTAATTTAATGAATTCTGTGTGTTATGCATGGACATTTAGGTATTCTTTAGGATGAAAGGGGCTATTTGTAACTGAGATTGTGCAAGAATTTACATTCTAAGCTCTAGTTCTCTCTCAGTACTTTGAGACACCTGTGGGAGACATGTCTAGATTTCTGTCTGAAAAGTATAAAGAAAACAAATGGAAATGAAAGAATGGTTAATTTATCGAAAGCCAAACACTCTGTAGCTCTAAGTCTCCGCAAACACTCCAAGGGCTACTCCCCAATCCCTATTAATTCTTCACTGTTAGAGTCCTTAGGCGTTGGAATGGGCTCCCCAGGGAGGTGGTAGAGTCACCATCCCTGGAGGTGTTCAAAAAATGTTTAGATGTGTCACTTCGAGACATGGGTTAGTGGGTTTAGTGGGCATGGTGGCATCGGGTATATGGTTGGACTTGATGATCTTCGAGGTCTCTTCCAACCATTATGATTCTATGATTAGTTGTTTGCAGAATGTCAATCAGATGTTAAATAGTTCTTTTCATTGTTGAAGAAATCTATGCTGCTGCAGGTAAAGAAATGTCTAGGAGGTTCGCTGTCCTTTTGAAATCTGAAGTGTAGTACAACTATATTGAAATTTGTGTTTAATGAAATAATAAAGCGGCAAAGATAGGGACAAAAAGTGTCCTGTTTGGATAGAGTAGCCAGAACTGTAAGACTGAGTATTGAAGAAGTTTTCTTTTGTCTTATGACTGAACTAAGGTGAGAAAAAAACCACCTTGATAAGCAAGTTGAAAAGAATATTGAGAGTTTTACTTGCCCCTTTTGATTTCCATTTCTTTCTTTTACTAAACTCACCTACTACCCAATTCGTTTGGGACTTGTAAACTAACTTGTAAATTATATGGGCATATAATTAAGTAATGCTGCTTTAACACATTGCCTAGTGTAACCAAAGTTACTGCAGCAGCCTGTATGAATCCTCTCCAAGGAAGAGACAGAATGCTGTTACTTTAAACATTGTTTCTCTTCTGCAAGAGAAAGTCCTTCTAGAAGCCCTCACAAGGGGGTGTATTTTACTGCTATGTAGGCTATTATTAGTCATTTCGTGACAGAAAAGGGCTGAAATC
>NW_009611586.1:9810-16935 GCF_000690535.1 Cariama cristata
GTTCAGCTGACTAGTTGCAGTTCGTTAAGCTGCTGAAAGTTGTTTGTGTTTGATCATAACCGTTTTTAAATGGTTTTGTTTGGAAGGTACCAAATTACACTAAGTGAAAAATACTCTTGGAAAGTTTATCAGGATTTTCCATGCCATTCCTAAACGTTTCCCCAAAATTATTTTTGATGTTGAACGTATGCATTGTATGTCTAGTATTATGTAGTTAGTGTAAAATATATGGACATCTACCTTTAAATTATATGCAATGTTCTTGTTTGCCGAGTGAGACAGGATATACCTTCCTTTAAAATGAGTGTTGTGGGGTTTTTATTATATGAAAAAGCAAATGAATAAACTCATTTCCCCTTCATAAATGTTAGTGCATTGGGTACACAGCAGTTGAGAAACATTTTGATGTCCCTCTGTTAAGGCCCTAACATCAAAATATGTTCTAAGGTGTGATAGACTAACGCCTCCTTCCTTCAGAGTAGGAATTAAACTCATTTACTAGAATGTTTTTATAGGCATTTAGGGCCTTTGAAAACAGATCTTAAATCAGTTGGTGAAAATCCTCAATGTCCAAAACAAATGGTAATTTTGAAAACTTAGAACTGTTTTTCCTCCGTAGTCACACGGCAAATCATTGACAGTGGTGTAAACACCACTATGTTCTGTAACTGCTGGAGGCAGCTGCGCAACAGGCGTAGGTAAGAGTAGCTCTCTTAAATTGATGACTTCAGGTCGTGTCTACTGAGCATCAAAGACCCAGTTTGTTTCTGACAATTAAATGGAATCCTTTTATTCCTGCAGTTGTACCTCTTCCTCATTAATAGCTCTTATTTCATCTAGGTTTTTGTTCTGTCTTGTTCCTTTTGTTATAAATATTTCTCTTAGCCATCTATGAAGAATATACAGGAAAAATCATTGAACAAGACAATTTTTTTCCTAAATGAAAATAATTTGACCAAGGTGTCTCGAGTATATTAAGTTCTTTTGCTTAGATCTTGAGCTGTTTATTCACACTGTCCCTTTTATACAATTCTTTTTAATTGGTAGTGCTATTAGTAATTATCTTTCCTCCTTTAAATATTGTGTTGAGGTGGCACTTAAATTGCTTGTTACAATCACCGGCTCTTAAGGTGCTTTACAGAACACTGACTTGTGTAATCTACATTCTTTAAAAAAGAGAGAGAAAGGAGGGGAGAGTAGGGTGATTATCTTAAATTAATACTTGATTTGGTCTGCCACACTGACTTGTCCACTAGCCTTCAGTTAAGACCTAAGATCAAAGCAAACTGGTCAGTGGATAGCTGCAGTAACATCAGTGCAGGAAAATTTTGTATGGGAGTATGTGTCTCATGATGGATCTCAATTCAGCCTAGAACTGTTTATCATATACCAAGATCATGAACATTGCATGATTACAGAAAGTGAGTTGAAGATCATCATCTATTTCCTTTCAGATGACTGTCTGCACGTGAAAAGATGTGTCTTCTTCAGGACACAGAGCCAGTCTGTAGGTGCCTGTTGACAGAGGTGTGTCAGTTGGTGTCACATTAGCTTAGCCTATGAAGCTACATTAATTAAGGGCCTTGCAGAGGGACAACTCTTTTCCTGCAAAGGCAGTTGTATATTAACACATCTAAAAGGTAGTGGATTGATACTGGTTTATGCCCGACCATTGCCCAGTTCAGGAAAGCAGGACAAACATGCAGCTGCTTCCATCTCAACCTATGGACAGGCGTACAGATCAATAAATCCTCTGGCAGGGATGGATCATACTAGTGCTGTAAAGAAACTTATTTTGTGGATGCACAGATTATTTAGTATAAATACATATCTGAGCTTCTGTTCTGTAAGTTGTTCCCAACAATATGACCTACCAAACCCTGTTCTGGAAATTTTTCTGGAAATTATTTCTTGCTTGGTTCAAGTTGAGACATCTCCTGGTTACTGCAGTTTCTTTATAAGAAATAACTTGTGTGTAGGGTTTCAAAGGTTAAAAGGACAATAAAGTGCCTAAGGCAGGACTGGCATTTGAAGTAAAAGAGCCTGTTGGGGCTTTTGAGTATTTCCCATTTTTGTTTGTTCATTTTTTCTGACCTGTTCCCTTGTCCCCTCATTTCTAGGAACATGCTAGTTAACATTACCGCTATTTGAATGAGAAGAAACTTATGCACTAGTCTTTGTTTTATCTGTAGAATTGTTCCTGAGTCTTGTCTTTTCTGCAGTATTTTCTATGTACTTGTGTATGAATTACATGAATTTTATTATCTCTTGTTTTCCACGAAAGTGCACAACACAAGCAGGTAGCAGCATTGCTCTCTTCTGCAGTAATGTATGGGACCTATCCCTTGAGATCAAGGGCTGCTCCTCAAATGCATCTTACTCTGATTTGACACAAGCTACCAAACAGGAGTACAGAGGTAGAAACATTTATTTGGACAGTATATTGCCCAAAGGGTGTTTTTGTTTGTTTTATTTTTTAATTTTCCTTCCAGTTAAAGTACTTTAAAAAATGCAGATTGCAAGGTACATTGAGGTCTCTTTGTATGTTTGTATGAGCACAAAACAATTGGACCCAACCCTGGTTGTAACCTTTACCTGCCACTGTAATATGAATAACTATGCAGCTTTTCCTGCAGTACCAGAAGGACTATTTGTATCACATAGAAGTGTGTTGCGTTTTATTCTCCAGCCCATTATAACTGCAATGTTGTTCCTATCCTGATCCCTGCCTGCCTCCATGCAAAAATACCCTTCTCAATTTAATGGATGTATTGTTCAAGAGTTAGTGGGTTTGGTGTAGGTTGTAGGTTGAAACGCTTATGCTACTGACATGCCTGTAGTGCGTTAGTGACATTATCGGAGGAACTAGGATAAAGTGAGAGACCTAAACTCGAGTATAGGTAAGTTAGCATGGAAATAAATTTAGGCTTTCTCATAGAAGTTTTCTGAGCAAATTACAAGAGTCTCTCTCGCCTTAAATAATATGTCAAAGCAACTTTCTTGTTCATCAGTTGTGGAAACACAGTAGTGTTTCTGAGGTGGTTCTACATCTGTAGATAAGCTCTGTTGACTCCAAGATCAAGAGAAGTTACGGCTGTTGAGGTGTGGCTTTTCTTTACCTGAGGTCCCTGGAGATAAATCTCATGTCAAATATGAATAACAGGAATGGTAAAATACTGACCTTAATTACAGAAATGGGAATCCTACATAGTCTATGCTTGTTTAGGTTTTTGTGCTGACAGAGCTTAAGAAGATGGAACAATAGAGGAAATAGAATTGACTGGTGATCATTTGGAACCATTGTGCTTCCCGAGCTGAAGCAAGCAGCTGCCAACACATCTCTGACACTGTGTCCTTCTCTTTGTATCCATTTATTTGTAGCCTCAGCTTTGCTGGCTGTGAATTATGAACAATAACTTTTCATGTAATGGGGTTTAATTATAGTGAATGTTTAAAAACAACTTGAGGATGAAAAGTGCCATGTAAGTGCTAAATGTTATCCTTGACAAAGACACAGTAACCAGATAATTAGTCTTTCAGATGCGTCTAGTTATTCCATAAATTACAAATTAATTTCTCTCCTTAAGTTATTGACATATTCAGCTTTCTTGCTAATTGGTTTACATGACCAGTTGGATGTGTTTCAGTAAAATGGCTGGTGAAGGCAAATGTATTTTCCAACTAGGCATTGCCTTACATGCAACAATTATATATGGATTGGCTACAAATCAGAGCTAAGCGCTGCACTAAGGTCAACAAAATAGAACAAATTTGTATTGGGATTTTCTATGTAGATTTCAAAAGTGTGCTTATAATTGGCAGTTCCTCTTGAAGTCACCTTGACTTCATGGTTTACCTGAACAAGAGTGAGTAACTTTTGTCTCACATCCTTATCTTATTGTCCACATGCCATTCATAACTGGTATGTTTTGTAATTGGATCTTCCTTTGAGTTTACTATCTACTATCTAGCTATCCTGTGCTTTGATAGTTGTAAAATGGAGGCGCTATGGTGCCTAGGATTCCACACTAACTTGGTTCTTTCTGCCTCTCTTGTGATACAGTTTTGAAACTGTTCAAAGTGGAGGAGTGTGGCATAAATGACAATGTATCCAAGTTTTCAAGCCTTTCCCCCTTGCTTAAAAAGACCAAACAAAAGTATTGAAACCTATGGCATACTGCCCAGCTGGTACTGAGGTCTGCAGTTCTTGTGTGAGAGGGGGGGAAAAGCCACGCTGAGCTGAAATCGTTCCATACCATGTAATCACATCAATATAAAGATATTCAGGGTAATATTCATTTCTGATATAATTCCACTGAGTTTTTAATCCAATTACACTGACTATAAATTTGACCCTCACGGTATCTGCAAACACACACACACACAAAAAGCGCTAACAACAGTTGGAGAGATCATGGCCCATTTGTGTATGCTAATGTCTTTGTGTCTGGTGTGCACATTTCATCTCTTTATCAGATGCTCTGTTCTCTGACTAAAATTAGAATAAGAACTTGCAGTTAGCAATTTTCAATGCCAGACTTTTTTTCCCCTGGCAATTTTTTTGGTAACATTTTGCTAGAGAGGATTGGTTCTCATTGCTTCTTTGTCTGTGTGTTTCTCTTTTCTTTCTGTCTTTCCACAGAGTTCCCTTTCATCCCCCCTGTTACTTCCTCAGGCCTCATCTGATGTGCATGGTTTACCAGGTCAAGAAATGCTATCATCACAGACAAGTATTTTCAGTGCTTCTGATCTTGAACATCAGACTGTATGTGTTCCTGCCTACTCGGTGTATTTTTGCATTCTTGATTAAAAAAATGAATAATCCCTAGTATTTCATAACAATGACAAGTTTATTATTAATTTTTAAAATATCATGGGTATTGAGGGGGAATATGTAGGGAAATAAACTACAGAGATTGCTCTCAGTCAGCCTTTTGGGGAGGGAAGTGGAAGGGGACAGTTGTGTCTTTATGTCCCTACTTTCTTTGGAAGACAGTATAAATTTTTAGCCATTCAAATTAAGGTCCTTCTCCTCCTTTCACCTTCTCCCCCCAAATGATGACTAGCTGAGGACTTTGTTGCCATCTTGTCACTAGCCTAGGGGTATGCATATAACATTCAGCAGCTGGAACTGAGTACTGTCATACCACCTCATCTTTAACAGTGAAGTTAATCTTGCAGAATCTATTCATTTCACTGCCATGTCCTGAACAGGTTTTCATTTGGATCAAGAAATGTGTGGTGGTTGGAGTTTCAGGTGGGAAATACCTTCTTTCATGTAATAAAGGATAGCTTTGCTACAACACTGTCTTGTCACTTGCCTTAATTCCATCGGCAGTTTTGTATTTGTACCACTGTCTCACCAGGCTTGGTTAGCCTAAAGTTGTAGAGACCTTTCTTTGCTAAAACCCTATGAGCATTAAGTATGCAAGGTAGAAGATGCTGTACTGCTTTCAGGACATAAACATTCCCCTGCTCATTGACAGCAAAATATGCTTGGCATGCAGTGACTTTCAGTGCTCCCTGAAATAAGAGCGCTTAAAAGACACAGTCTGACAACAAGGCTGGAGTTCAATCATTAACACGGTGAAATGACAACGTGAACGTTAGGTCCTCCTTACTCAGATATCTGCACTTCTGACCACTCTAATTCTTTCTAGATCTTAAACCGTTTTACTCTTTTCAATATACCATATTGTGTTCTCTTGCAGATCTTTATTCTTGCCAGTGTCTCATGTTCTGTTTTCTGTGGACTTTAAGTTGTAGAACCTGTTGTGCTAAATGTATTTCAAAACAAGGAAAAATGTATCACCTGTGTTTTATGCATATCTGTTTCTTACTGTTACCTAATCTAATTTGAGGTATGACCAATTTATGGAGTATTCGGCCTCAGCCTGTCTTCCTGTCAGAGTTCATCAGCAATACCCACCATGGTCCTTGGCAATTCACTTCCTTTGATAAAGTCAGGTCAGTTTTTATTTGCTCTTACCAGGTTATCTTGTAACTTCTAACCCTGAGAAAACACTATTTGCAATTCATTTGAGCATCGAGAGAAAGAATCTTTCAAGCTGAGAGCTTGCTCTGTTATCTTTCAAGGGTGTGCTTGATTGTCAGTGGTTGGGAAATTGTGTTGCCCTTATTCAGAGACTCCCTTTAACTCAAGCCTTACAGCCATAGAAAAAACCATCATCTCCAAAACAAAATAGGCTGTGGTTCTGATACTGTAATCAATAGACCACTGTGGTTTTTTATGTCAGCGTAAGTGAGTGGTAGCTGGGCCGCAAAACCATATCAGAGATGATTGAGAGACTTGATTATCCTGTCAATGATAAGGACACCTGGTGATCAGTGGCAGAATTTGCAAGATGGCAAATGTTGCTTGTCCAAAAGTTTTGGGAATGTGGAGTTGGAGTGACGCAGTCAAAATGGAAACTCTAGGAAATCCTTTTCTTTGGTCCTGTCACAGACAAGTTCATAAAATTACATATGCCAAGGTATAGTAACATCTCTGTCACTGTGTCATTCAACCTATGTTTAGCCATGACTTCTGCATATCTATCTATTGGCAAGTCTAAAGGCTGAAGATTAATGTAATTAGACCTAATCTTGATAATTTGCAAAACATTGTTTGCTCCTTTTAACTGCATTCCATAGGATAAGAGTGTTTGAGCTCCTGCGTTTGTTGTTTGTCACGACTATTGTCTGTGTTCTACCTGACAGTTGAAGTCAATGAAAGTTTTGCCAAAGCATAATATGCAGAACTGGATTCTTGTTTATATTCAGAGAGGATTGTTTTGTTAGCAGGAAACCATGAAGAATTTTGACAGGCGATTTTGGGACATTCAGCAGGGTTTCAGAGCATTTCAATGACATTTGAACTGTTGCTTTATAGCAGTGGGTATTACAAGGACCTAAGCAGGAAGGCTGTGTTGTCTCACAGAATGTTTTTACCCATGTCATGCAGTTCTCCAGAGCTGTGCACAGCCCATGGAGTCCCAACAGCTGAATTCAGGACTTTGTGAATGTGCTTCTGTCAGAAAGCTGGAATGGGCTTGTTTAGATTTTTGCATTCTTCCATTGGTCAAGTGACTTCTAAAGCTGCAAAAGCCAAATTTTTGTATTGTT